>NW_008329031.1:555343-555706 GCF_000622305.1 Nannospalax galili
CCCAGGCTATCCACTATCCCCACTCCTTTTCAATATTCAATAGTGCTTGAAACCCTAGCTAGAGTAATAAGAAAAAGAATGCAAAGGGTATTAATTGGAAAAGAAGTTAAATTATCTCTATTTGAAATTATATCTAAGAGATGCCAAAAATTCCACTAGAAAACTTCTAGAAATTATTGACATGTTCAATAAAGTGGCAGGTTACAAAATTAACCTACAAAAGCCTGCAGCCTTTCTATATACCAATAAAAAGCAATCAGAGAATGAGTACATGGAAACACTCCCCTTCGCAATAGCTGCAAAAAAAAAAATATCTCGGAATAAACCTGACAAAAGACATTAAAGACCTCTACAATGAAAATT
>NW_008329031.1:556333-556907 GCF_000622305.1 Nannospalax galili
AACATTCACTGGAGGAAAGACAGCATGTTCAGCAAATGGTGCTGGCAAACCTGGATCTCCACCTGTCTTTCACATTGGACAAAAGTCAATTCCAAATGGATCAAAGACCTCAATGTAAAGCCTTAAACTCTGAAACTGTTAGAAGAAAACATTGGGGGATATAGGTGTATAGATATAGGTGTAGGAAAGGATTTTCTAAACCGGACGTCAATTGCTCAGGAAACAAGGTCAAGAATCAGCAAATGGGACCTCATTAAACTAAAAAGCTTCTGTAAATCAAAGGAGGCAACCAGAGAAGTGAAGAAAAAGCCCACAGAATGGGAGAAAATCTTCACCAGTGACACATCTGACAGAGGTTTAACACCCAGAATATATAACGAACTCAAAAAACAGAGAATCAAGACAGGAAGTAACCCAATTAAAAGATGGGCTAAGGAGCTGAACAGAGAGTTCTCAAAAGAAGTAAAGATGGCAAAGAAGCACCTTAAAATATGTTCAACATCACTAGTAATTAGGGAAATGCAAATTAAAACCACTTTAAGATTTCATCTTACCCCAGTCAGACTGGCTAAGA
>NW_008329031.1:557046-558985 GCF_000622305.1 Nannospalax galili
ACCCAAAGAACTCGTCCTATTGCAGAGACACTTGTACATCCATGTTTGTTGCTGCTCTTTTCACAATACCTAAGAGATGGAAGCAACCTAGGTGTCCCTCAATTGATGGAGTTTTATTCAGCAGTAAAGAAAGATGAAATAATGAAATTTGCAGGTAAATGGATGGATCTAGAAACTGTTATGCTAAGTGAAGTAACATAGACTCTGAAAAGCAAACGACGTATGTTCTCCCTCATATGTGGATACTAGCACCAAATCCTTGTAAGTGAGTATGTATCCAGACATAACTACAGGAACCAGGATAATGAAAAGGAACCATGGAAGTAAAGGAAAAGAAAGAATCTGAAAGAGAAGAACAGTAGAAAACAGGTTTTAACAAGGGAGATATGGACAATAATGGGGTTATTTTAAGGGGTGGGAGGAAGGAAGGTTATACAAGGAGCCTAGGGGATAAAGGGAAAGAAGGAGCTGAAGAGAGGTGGGACCATAGGAGAAGGGTATTATTAAGGGGGAAATGGAAAAAACGGGGGCACCTTAAATGGGGAAACCATGGTGGAAGGGTTAGACAATGTGAGAGATAAATAATGCCTAGCTGGTTTTAGAAAACCAGAGGGAACCATCTTAGGCTAACAACCTACTGACAAATTATACATACAACCAGATCAAAGAATGTAATATATGCCTAGGCAAGGTTTATCTGAGAGCGTATGGTCTTTGCCCAAGCTCTAGCTACATGGCATATGGTAATTAAAGGTACCAGACTGGTGGAACTAACCATCTTGGATATTTAACAACCATACTTTGAGGCCTACAATAATTTCGTCAGAGGGACATAAAGGACAGTTTTTGCTCCTTGCCCTCCTAGGTCAACTAAGTTCCAGGGGACTATGAGTATCTCTCAAAATGTCCTGTAACTGTGGTGAGCAAGGAGACTGTGGAGACCCCACAAGATGGGTCTTTAAAGAGGAGGGTCAACACAGAGGAAATATTTCCTCCATGTTTCCAAGCAAAGCCAGCAGTGGTTGAGCAGGACCTTTGTCTTATCTTCACATAGATGAAACTGGTAAAAGAAAGAAGCCAGGGGCTCCTCCCAAGCCCATGTTACCCCTGAGGAACAGATCCTCAAATGACCTTAAGAGTAAAAATAAATTGTTTTATCTGGGCCTACTTTAGGGTCTTAAACACCCAAAAGGAAAATATAACCAAGGATTAATGGGGTCAATATATGCATAGCTAAAGGCTACATAACAAGAAACGATGCCAGACAGGTGATACCTTCCTTTGAGTTATTGGCCAAGGTGGCACAAGAGACTCCCAGACAGTAACCCAGCATAGAACTGGGAGAATGAACAGCAGACCCCAATCTTATCTCAAGGAATATTGACAACTGATTGCTGCTAGATGAGGAACAGCTGATCTTCCTAAAACAAGGATTTCTAGATGGGCTGACTAGACTCAGCAGATGGACAAGCACTGGAGAATGGCTGGGGGTGTCGACTACATAGAAGACAGTAACAGGGATGACAGAGTATGTGGGCTCCAGTATGTGGGAGGGGTGAGGCTATGGGAGGGTGCCATTTGGGAAGTGGGTATGTAGATGAATAACACTGTGTGGGATGTTCTGTGATATACACACAGAAAAATCAACAAATTAAAAAAAAATGGTTCAACTGTGAACCTAAAAATTTACAGCCACTTTTAAAAGAGATGTATCCTTGCTCTGGATATGTTAATGAATACATTAAAGCTGTAATAAAATGCTTCTTCTAATCATGTGGTTATTAAATTTTAAAAAATAATAATTCTTCAAAGCATAAAAATATGCTCCTTAATAATTAGTAGATATGAAAAACACCATTGAAATCTACCTGATGACTTTATATTCATGCTCAGATGCCAAGGAGCTCAGAAAGTAACCAACTGTGACTAGTAATAATCA
>NW_008329031.1:559006-615942 GCF_000622305.1 Nannospalax galili
TTGCCTGTGCAAACTAATTTAGTTTTAATTTCATTAAAAATGTTTTCTGTATGAAACTGCATATTTTAATAATGAAATAGAGATCTTTTTTAAAAGTTAAAACCTCATTTAATTTTATGTCTTATAGGGTTTATACTGAGTATAATATTGTATAATTGTATTAATTCAACTGTAAACCTAAAATTTTACAGCCAATTTAGAAAGACGTGTATCTTAGCTCTGGAAAATGTTATTGAATATGTCAATGCTGTTGTAATTAAATGCTTCTTCTAAGTATGCGGTTATTAGTTTCAACAGCGAACCTAAAAATTATATAGCCACTTTTGAATGAGACGTATCTTTGCTCTGGAAACTGTTATTGAGTATGTTAAAGCTGTAATGAAATGCTTCTTCTAAAAAAAATTTTTTTAATTTAAAAAAAAAAAGAGGTTGAGGTCAACTTCTTGATCTACTTTTTCTTTTCTTTGTCTTCTGGGGTATTGGAGATCATAACCGGGCCACACACGTCTTAGGCAAGAGTCTAGGACTACATCTACTATTCTAGGTTGACTTTCATACCTACTACAGTGATAGGGTATCACATAGCATTGTGATCTATGGGGCCAAAATGCTGAACTGAAAGAACAGCTTGATAAGTGGGTTATACAAGCTCTGTGTAGATTATACAAAAATAATCACTAAATTGCACTCATGCTATTGTGCAATGAGGAGTTTTTAAACTGTTTATTTTTTCCACTGCCTTAACTGTAATGTATTACTGACCATTGGAAAGGAAATGAAACCAATCCCAGACACATGAGGTATTTCTGAAACCACAGTAAATCTATAGCAAAATAAGCTCCCCACACATTCCTAAATAATCTGAAAAACTCTACGTCATGCTCTGAGGTCAGGAGACTTCCTATTTTCTCTTCCTCTTTAGCAGAAGTGTCAGAATGATTTAATTTCTATCTCACATGTTTTCTCAGGCTGGTATGTTTTAGGTGGAATGAGAAGGTTTTTTAAGTGGCTTCTTCAAAATTAGTTCAGAGGTAGTAGTCAGAGCCTATGTGGTTGGATAGAAGAGGAGAAAGAGCTGATGGTGGATGTGAAGCTTGCAAAGCCTCTTCTGTTCAATCTTCAGAGCCCCAAGTGGCTTCTGTAGCAAATGTCATGAGGCTGATATAGACAGATGGCCGACATGGCCAGATGCCCCTTATGGACAGGTGCCTGCTATGGATAGATGACTGATATGGACAGATAACCTGCCACTGTGACCACAAATAATCATCTCTGAGAGGGACCACCTCACCCAAGGCCCTCATGTGTTAGAAAATGGAATGAGGAAGTAAAAGGCATACCCAACACTGGGATTCTGTACTGACAGTGACGGATCAACAACCAGATTTCTATCAAGGGATTTTGAATGACAGTAGAGGCAGAGGAACAGAAGCACCCTGAAAAGCTGAGTCACTCCTGGGATGCATATCCAAAAGAAAAGAAATCTGGATTTCAAGGAAATACCTGTATCCCATGGTTATTGTAGCATTGTTCACAACTTCCAAAAGATGTGACCAACCTAAATGCCCATCACAGATGAACAGATACAGTTAATTACATATACACAACATATGAAGTGTTATTTGTCCATAAAAGAAGAAATCCTACAATTTGTGACATGGGTGAGCCCGGAGACAATATGTTAAGTGAAATAAATCAGAAGCGCAGAAAGACAAATACTGTATGATCTCACATATATATGGACTCTAAAAATGTCCAACTCACAGAAGCAGAGAGCAGTTCCTGGGACTGGAATGAGGGACAGGAAATAAGGACTTGATGGTCAAGGGGTGAGAAGTTTCAGTTGTGCACCATGAATGAGTTCTAGAGATCCGATTACAGCATGGTAACTATAGTTAATACCAATTTGTGCACTTAAAATTTGCTTAGAGGCTAGATCTCATGTGTTCTCACCATGAAAAGGAAGGAAGGAAATGTGACAATTTGCTTGGTTGTAGTGTCCATGTCTCAAAATGCACATGTATCAAACTATCAAGGGACTGGCCATGTAGTTAAGTGGTAGAGTATGTGCCTAACATGTTCCAGATCCTGGGTTCAACCCCCTGCATCAATTAATCAAATCAAGTAGAACAACTTAAATATACATAATTCTTACTTGTTGCTTATATTTGTTTACGGGAAATTTTGTTGTCAGACCTTTAAGGGAAAGTTGATGGGCAATGATATGCTCATTTACAAGAAGCCAAATTAGCACAGGACTCTGACTATGAAGTAAAGCTGGGTACTGAGCTGTTTGAACTTAAGTTGGGGAATAAGAGATAAGGGTTCTAGGGAGACACACCTTTGTGTTGAAATATTTAGAAGTTTAACACCAAATCCTGCCCATGGCTCATGTCTTATTCCCACATGGCAACCTGCATCTTAATGATCAGATGTGTCTCTCACAGACTATAGGCCAATGTTGGGCCATCTTCTTCCTCTTCTTTCTGTCTCCCAATTCTGTCCTATCCATGAACTACTGACATACTTCAGCCCCACCCTTCAGGCAAGGAGCCTGCGAGCCTGAGGATTTGTTGGATTTGTTAGGGCACGCTGGGTGCTGGGCTATGGCCAGAATGACATGACGGGGCAGGACTTACCCAGGCCTTGAGCCGGAGACTTTCCCTTCAAGCTCCCTGTAGGGCATAGGCAATCTCTTCCAATATGAAAATGAGATGCGTCACCCTTCTAACGTAAGAGTTCCAGAGCCTGGGGTTACTTAAGTGGCAGAGCCCTTACCTAACATGTACAAGTTACTAGCACCACAATAAAAACATAACAAAGCAAAACTCCAAGGATTTCTAGATAATTCTAGACATCTGTTCAAACTACGTGACACCAACAGAGAAGAGAAAAGGAACAAAGACATCTGGGAGGCATCCACATGAGCACCCTCACCGTAGGATTTGAGGAGAACACCTTCAAACTGAAGGTGCCTGTCTCATCTGACCCTCCCACTCTCCACCTGTGCTCACTGCCACACTCTCGGCCTTACCTATCCTCAGAGGCCCACTCAGCTTGTGCGTTCTTCTCCCATAATGCCATTCACTCCATGGGGAGGCATATCTTCAGAAATTTTTCTTATGATACGGAATTGAAAAAGAAAGTTTTTATATCTCAGTATTTTCATTATGTCAGATGCTAAAGAAAGAGGCCAGTGTGGGGTCCTTCTCACCCTGCACAAAGGCAAGCACTGCTGTATCCCTGCGGGGTCCATGTCTTCAAACGTCCTTGCCATGAGCTCTACTACCAGGGGAGCATGGGGTTTGCCTGGGCTGGGCATGAAGAGCACCCAGTTCCAGGGCACCAGTTCATAAGAAGGGAGACAAAGCCACTGCAGCCTTCTCTTGCTTGTGATCAGATGTGTGCATGTGCCTGTATATGATCACACACACACACACACACACACACACACACACACACGGGAATAGTGCTTTCATTTTCTCTGCCATATACAGCTACAGGAGTGGTGAAGAACATAGAAAATAGACAATCATAATGTAAATAGGAGGTCTGGTCTCTAATCCAAACCTAGACGCCCAAGAAGTCTGAGATGAAGCATTTGAAATAAGATTTGAATGTGGAAGGCAGAGATGGGAGGATGGGAACAAGACAGAGATGGGGGACCGATGCACACACTAAGGACAGAGTTTGACCTCTTCCAGGTACTGAAAGGAGACGTGTGACTGAAGCCTCAAGCAGAATTGTGACTGAAGGGTAGAGGGACACATTGAAAGGTTTGGCTGGGGAGGCAAGTGCATGCAGGGGGTCAGGCTAGGGGAAGTTTCTAATCCTCACTGAGGAGTCTGAATCATATTCTGCAAGTCAACTAGAACTTCTGATGGCCTTCAGGGTGATTGAATGATGTTAATTGTTAAAGAAGAAGGAAGTGGCCAGACTGCCTCCCTCCTCCGTGAACAATGCCTAGGCTGCTGGATGACTTTATTCCCTGTGTTTGTTTGTTTGCACTCCTGAGTAATTTGAAAATTTCTAGTGAACTAGTAATAAAAGAAAGCCATAGATTTGCCTTAAGTACAGATGAAAAGGAAGTAATATTTGACATCTTTATGATGTTGTAAGTAAAAATGATGTGATTATAAATGTTTCATAGGATTGGGCATGTACCTCAGTAGGTAGAATGCTTGCCTACCATACAGAATGCCCTGGATTTGATCCCCAGGACCCCATAAAACCAGGCATGGTGGTGCATGCCTATAATTTCAGCACTTAGAGAGTGGACAAAGGAGGTTCAAGTGTTCAAGGTCTTCTTCAGCAACATAGAAAATTTGAGGCCAGATGGGCTCCATGAAGGCCTGCATAAAAAAAAGAAAACAAAACCAAAAAAAAACAAATAAACGAAAATCTCCTGAAAGCAAGATTTTAAAATAACATATACTATGGTTCTTTTCAGTGTGATTTGAGTCTCCTATACAATCTCATACTTGAAAACCACATACATGTATATGTATATAATTTTTTGAGACAGGGTCTTTTTAAGTAGCTTTGAATGGTTGACAACTTGCTGTGTAGACCATGCTGGCCTGGGATTTACAGCAATTCTCCTGCTTTTGACTCCTGAGTGCTGGGATTAAATTGGGTACATATTAGCCACTGGCTAAATATTTCTTATCTGATTGATTCTTTCTGCCTATAAGGTGATTATTTCCCAGTCAATGGATTGATGGGCACGGAGGAAGGGTTTTGGTCTACTTTGTGTCAGTAGTATAATCATGTGACTTCTACCTTCATTGGGTGCTGGAGAAAGAGATGTATTTCCTGATCTCAAAGATTTATGATCCTCTTTGAGGAATAAACAGGGAGAAGATCTGAAGAGCTAGCAAGAGGCCAGTGAAGTAGTTGTGAAATGACTTCTCAAGGAAACAGAGTGGGGATCAGTGTGCCTCAGTGTGGCCTTCCAACATCTCCCAAAGCCCCATCCCCAGAGGGGTGACCTAGAGAATACATGTTGTTAAGAAACAGACTAACAAGCTCCTTCTTCCCTTTTACCCTCACGGTTCCTTTTATAACACTGCCTCCTTCTTTCCCAGTTAAATACCCCCATTTTCCCCATTTCCCCCCTTGGTAACACCTGTCCCCTGGTATCCCCCTCTCTTGGGCTCTTTCTTTCCCTTTACCCACCTGGTTCCTTTCCATTTTCCTGAGTCCTGCAGTTACATCAGGGTACATACAGCTAAGGATTTGGAGCTGGGACCCACACATGAGAAGGAATGTACATCACCTTGTTTTCCTGAGTCTACGTTACTTCACTTAGTATAACAGTTTGTAGTTCCATCCATTTACCTGAAATTTTCACGATTTCATCTTTCTTTACTGCTGAATAGGACTTCAATGTATAAACGTACCAAGAAGGGGGATAATAGGAGACAGGTATTATCAGGGGGAAAATAGGGGAAATGCAGGCACTTTAACTGGGAAGGGAGGAGGACGAGCTAGACAAGGAGAGAGGGGAGATAAATAATGTTTAGGTAGCGTAAAAAAACAGAGTGAAATGCATTAGTTCAAAAACTTACTGAAAAATACATATGTAATATCTGAACATGCATGTAATATCTGACCATGAGTGCATGTGTATAGCTCAAGGCTATGTAACAAGAAACACAATGTCAGGCAGAAGAAACCTCCCTTTGAGTTGTTGCTCAGGGTAGTCCAAAAGACTTCAAAAATAACTCAGGCTATTGCCACAGCCCTTGATCTCCAAATCCTGTGATCAAACTATGTCCTGTTTTCAGCAATATGGTTTTATCATCAAGTTCTGGGAGCTGTGTGGTACTTTAAACATAGCAAATACACATGACTAGAGTGGTCATAGATCCTAGAGAAAAACCTATGGTTGTCACATCCCCAGACAAATGTAATTTCTTAGTCTATGCTAAATAGGGATCCTTATATTTATAGACAATTTATTACTCACCACTCATCAAAGAAGCTTCTTTTTGCAATGGATGGAGACTATTACAGAGTTCTACAACTGGTCAAATACAGAGCATAAGTATCTGTGAGATGCCCAGCCCTAGGCGGCACATCTACAGTGGAACCTCTACATCTAAGGCTCAAGAACATAGTGGAACAGGGGTAGAGAGATACTAATGCATCTCTCAACTCTCACCAGTGGAGCATCTTCAAGCAACAGAGGGCCGTGAACACAGAAGGCCACAACTGAGCAAAATGTAGAGAATAAGAGACTGCAGACTGCATGTCCCTGGACAGGAGCCCTATATTAAACTTCACCCACCCAGGGCTCAAGGACCATTGTGGAAGAAGGGGTAGAAAGATTGTAAGATCCAGGGGTAGTGCATGACCACAGGGAAACAAAGTCCTCCAGGCTTCTTGGAATTTTCTCATATAAACTTGTAGCAATGGTGACAGCAGGCACAAGATCCCTGCAAACTCAATCAGACAAAAACCCAGCATAGAAGTGGGGAAATGGGTAGGAGGCTCCAACTTTTTCCAAGGAACTATTGGCAGCTGGTCACTGCTGGGTGAGAGAGAATCCATCTTCTTTAAGGAAATGACACTAGAATAGGCTCCAGAGGATGAACTCACACCATGGGACACCTGGGTATACAAACCTGACTTGATAGACCTTAACATCTATTACAGAATGCATGAAATCTGGTGGACAGGCTATAGAAGGGTGCAGATAGGGGAGGTAGGGGGTCTAAATATGATTAAGATGTATATAATGCACAAAAATTCAATAAAATATATATTGGATAAAGAAAAAAACAGACTAATAATCCCAGAAATCAGGAGGCAGAAGCAGGCATACCTTTGTAAGATCAAGTTCAACCTGGTCTGCATAGCAAGTCCCTGGTCAGCTGGGGCTACAGGGAGACCCTGTCTCAAAAAGACCAACAAAACAAAATAGAAACAGACTAAATTTGAAGCCTTCTAAACAGTGCTACAAAAGGTGAAAAGAAATAATCTCAGTACTCAGGAGGCTAGGAGAAAGATCACAAGTTCAAGGCTAATATGGGCTACATAGTAAGACCTCAATATGTATTAAAAATAGTAAAGGAAAAGTAAAGAAGGAAGGAAGAGAATTAAAGAAAGAGAATTGAAGAAAGAGAAAGAAATGAAGACTTTATTTTGCTTTGTGGAAGTTTAGTCGGGACCTAGGTTGGTGAGTCACTGTGTGGGGGAAACCATTGGTTTCCATGGGACCAACTTCTTCCCTCTGACCATGAGATATGACCATAACAATTCTGTTGTGAAGGTCAGCACATGGCCATCTGGATCCTGAATATTTGGACTCTTTCCCAGTTTCAGTTCACTCCTGTTCCCAATGTCTTCTGGCCCTGCTGTCCTGCATTCTAGGAATGGGGTGACTCGTTTACTTTGTTCTCTTTGAAGCAAATGTGTCCCTACAATGGCTGTGTCCAGCAGTGACTTGAACAGCTGTCAGTTTCTATTCTCTGAGGGGTCATCATCTGACAAGAATGTGAGAACTGAAAGAGTGAAGTAAGCTCTAGTTACCTCTAACCCAATCACCAAGGTCAAGGCTGTAGAGCAGAATGCAGACTTCAGGGTGCCAGCAAAGAGGAGTCTACAGACTGTCTCAGTCCTTGTGTGAACTCTAACTTTGAAATACAAATAAACAAATGAAAGACCTAAAGAAGACAGGAATCAACTTCTGACTGAATTCACAAAAGGGTTAGAAATATTGAAGAAAAATGAGGCTGAAATGAAGAAGGAGGCAAAACACTCAATTAGCCAATTAGAAACGACAGGAGAAAGCCTCACTAACAGAATGAACGAAACGGAAAACAGAATATCAAGACTGGATGATAAAGTTGACAAACTGGACCACTCAAGCAAAGATTATGAAAAATTTAAGAAAACACAGAAATGGAATATGCAGGAAATATGGGGCACCATGAAAAGACCAAATTTATGCATCATAGGCATAGAGGAAAAAGAATCTTAAGATAATGGTATGAACCAGATCTTCAACAGGACTGTAGAAGAAAATTTCCCAAAATTAAAGAAACATGCCCGTACAAATACAGGAAGCACACAGAACAAATAGACAGGATCAGAAAAGAAACTCCCCATGACATAGCATAGTAAAAACACTAAATGTACAGAACAAAGAGAATACTGAAAGCAGCAAAAGAAAAACAAGTCACGAAACAAGTTACATATAAAGGAAAGCCCATCTTTTAATTGGGTCATTTGTTTTCTTGGTTCTTTGAGTTCTTTATATATCCTGGATGTTAAACCTCTGTCAGATGTGTCATTGGTGAAGTTTTTTCCCACTCTGTGGATTTTCTCTACTCTCTCGATGGTTTCTTTTGCTGTTCAGAAGCTTTTTAGTTTAATGAGGTCCCACTTTTTGACTGTTGACTTCAATTCCTGAGCAACTGGCATTCGATTTAGAAAGTCCTCTACTACACCTATATCTTGTAGGTTATTGCCAATGTAGTCTTCCAATAGTTTTAGAGTTTCGAGTTTCACATTGAGGTCTTTGATCCATTTGGAGTTGACTTTTGTGCAAGGTGATAGATAAGGACTAGTTTCATTCTTCTACAGGTGGAGATCCAGTTTTGCCAGCACCATTTGTTGAAGATGCTGTCTTTCCTCCATCGTGTGTTCTTGGCACCTTTGACACATATCAGGTGGCTGAAATTGCATGTACTCTGGTTTGAATCTTCAATGATGTTCCATTGATCTATGTTTCTATTTTTGTGCCAGTACAATGTTGTTTTTATGACTGTAACTCTGTAGTATGCTTTGAGATCTGGTATAGAAGTCCCCCGGTGTTGCTCTTTGTGTTCAGGGTTGCTTTGGCTATTTGGGGTCTTTTGTGCTTCCATATAAATTTAAGGATGTTTTTTGCTAATTCTGTGAATTATGTCAAGGGGTTTTTTATTAGGATTCCATTAAATGTATATATTGTTTTTGGTAGGATGGTCATTTTCATAACATTAATTCTTCTAATCCATGAATATGGGGGCGGTTCCTTCCATTGCCTGGTGTCTCCTCAATCTCTTTCTTTAAATATTTAAATTTTTTTGTTGTAGAGATCTTTGATGTCTTTGGTTAGGTTTATTCCAAGATTTGGAAGGGGGGTGGCTGTTGTGAATGGGTGAATTTCCTGTACTCTTTCTCCGATTGCTTGTTATTGGAATATAGAAAGGTTTTGTAACTGCCACTTTACTGAAAGTGTTGATCACTTCTAGGACTTTTCTGGTGGAATTTTTGGGATCTCTTAGGTATAGTATCAAATTGTCTGGAAAAGGGAATAACTTGACCTCTTCTTTTCCAATTAGTACTCCTTTAATTTCCTCCTCTCCTATTGCTCTAGCAAGAGCTTCAAGCACTATGTTGAAAAGGAGTGGAGATAGTGGACATCCTTGTCTGGTTCCTGATTTTAATGGGAGTGCTTCCAATTTTTCTTCCTTTAGAATGTCAGCTGTGGGTTTGTTGTATATAGCCTTAATTATGTTGAGGTATGTTCCCTCCAGTTCAATTCCTTTTAGAACTTTTAACATGAATGCATGCTGAATTTTGTCTAAAGCCTTTTCTGCATCTATGGAGATGATGATGTGGTTTTTGTCTTTGAGTCCATCTATATGGTTAATGATGTTTATTGACTTGCATATATTAAACCATCCCTGAATCTCTGGAATAAAGCCTACTTGATTATGGTGAAAGATCTTTTGATGTACATCTGTATGCAGTTTGCAAGTATTTTGTTGATTTTTTGCATCTATGTTCATTAAGGATGTGGGTCTGTAGTTTTCTTTTTCAGTTGTATCTTTACCTAGTTTTGGTATCAGAGCGATGCTGGCTTCATAGAAGGAATTTGGGAGTTCTGCCTCTGTTTCTATTGTTTTGAATAATTTAAGTAGTATTGGTTGGAGGTATTCTTTGAATGTCTGGTAGAATTTGGCTGTAAATCCATCAGGGCCTGGGCTTTTTTTAGTTAGGAGGCTGGTCTCTGAGCCCCAGGCAAGTTGGGGTGCAGACAGCCAGGATAGAAGGTTGGTCTTCGGTGTGCAAAGGCCAGTTGGGAGAGGGGCAGCCTATGGAGGCTCTAAGAAACTATATTGAAGAATTGAACTGGTCTGGGTGCAGGGGATCAGGACACACTGGGTGGGTGGGTCTGGGCTAAGAGGGTAGTCCAGAGATCTGGGGTGCTGAGAGTAGGGTGGACCTGTGTCCAAGAGTAGAAAGAGAGCAGGATGTGGGGACTGGGAGGTTGAATTTGCTCAGGTTGTGGGAGTCAAGGTACAGTGGGCAGGATCAGATTTACCAGGGAAGAAGGCTGGTCTCAGGAACCCCAGGCAGGTTGGAGGTGGGGACCGCCAGGATATAAAGCTGTTCTCAGGAGTCCAAAGGCAAGTTGAGGGTGGGGACAGCCTATGGAGGTTCTAAGAAACTAGACTGAAGAATTGAACTGGTCTGAGTGCAGGGGATTAGGTCGCAGTGGACAGGTCTGGGCTAAGACAGTAGTCCAGAGATCTGGGGTGCTGACAGCAGAAACAGGCCTGTGCCCAAGGCTAGAAGGAGATGAAATTTTTTAATAAAAGTATTCTTGGGGCTGGAGAGATGGCTCAGTGGTTAATAGCACTTACTACTCTGGTAGAGGACCAAGGTTTGAATCCCAGCACACATATGGTGGCTCACAAACATCTGTAACTCCAGTTCCAGGGGATCTGATGCCCTCTTCTGACCTCTGTGGGCATTGGGTGATATGAGTGCACTTATACACATGTGGGCAATACACTCATGTACAAAAATAAAAATAAATGAATAATACTAAAAAATAAAACCATTCTTGTTTAGATAGGACTGGGTAGGTGAGTGCCAAACCCTCTAACTTGGGCCCCTTCCTTTGGTTTTTCCACCCCAGCACACACTTAATGGGGACTACAAGATGGTACGTGGAAAATGGTTTAAAGAACTATGCTCCATCTTTCATCAACTGAGAAATCTGTTGCCTAAGGAAGCAAAGACTTTCCCAAGGGAACACAGCTGATCAGTAATGGAGTAAGTACTAAAACACCGTATAGACTCAGTCTCTGTTCTCAGAGAACCTGTTTCCTAACCAAGCAAGTGAATGAGCTGCATTTAGAGTAGAAAGTACCAAGGAGGAATCAGAAAAGAGTGGGTGCTCTGGCTGGGGTCTTGTAGGATGAAGTGAGAAGGAGAAGGTATGGGCAGCCAAGGGAAGTGGGCTCCAGGGGTAGGGAGCTGCACTGCAAAGACCTGAGTCCAGAATGAACTTGACCTGCTCGAAGAACAGAAGGCAACAAAGAAAAAGGTTGAAGAGCCGTGTGCAGAGGAAAAGCGACAAAATGTTTGCGATGCCAGAGAGGCAAATGGAGATGGGTCACACACCACATTGCTTTGTGAAGTTCTGTGTGCTACTACAACTTGAACAGAGAGGTCCAAGAGCCCCCTGGAAGCTCCCATCAGGAGCAGACCAGAGGCAGATTTACAAAGGACTGTCTCCTCAGGGAAGATCCATTTGAGACTCAAAGTGTGTCAATCACTCAAGGCAAGCATGGTGGGAAGAAGGAAAGGGTTAACAATTCATGGGGTGGGGAAGAAACTGAGTTAACAGCAGTCACAGATGCAATGGCCTTCAACACAAGGGAAAATTTCAGCAATGCCAAAGGCCTCCTGTCCCCTGTCCTTTCTTCCTGACCAAAAAGAAAAATGCCACAGACATAAAGAATAAAGACCCAGGTTTGGAATGCGGGAAAACGGTCTCGGTGTACAACAGGGCTTTAGTTCAGAGCCAAATAAGGATGTGAAGAGTGAATTCCAGGTCAGTATGGCTCATAAGTCACACACTGTTCTTGTATAGGTGTTGCAACAGCACCTGGGATGGGAGATATGGAGATAAGGAAGGAATCATCTATGATAAGAGATCAAAATAAGCCATGCCCCAACCTTCAAGTAGCTTATTAACTAACACGAGAGGCAGGAAGAGCAAAGGCCGGAAGAGTGGGAGACTGTGAGAGCTAAAGGTGTTCACTATCCATCACACCAGGAGTTTAGGGTTCACCCCACAATGATGAGACTTCAGGGGCCCATCTCTTCTGCAGCACTGACTCATTTAGAAACACTGGCATGCCAGCTGTGTTGCAGAGCATGCATGTGTTGTGAAGGGCCATGGTTTCCTATCTGGGTCAGTTTCAATTCTGTTTGTCTAATATTTATTGGTTGTAAAACATACTGCTTTGGGTGCAAGACATGATCCCAGCAGCCAATGCTTTGCAGTTGAGTACAGAAGGCTGGTTTGGCCTTTGCTAACCCCACTGTTCAGTCACTAAAACCAAAAGAGCAGAACTGGAAAGATGGCTCCGCAGTTAAGAACATGGGCCGCTCTTCCAGAACACCTGAGTTTGGTTCTTAACGCTCATGTTGGACACCTCACAACTTTTGTAACTCCAGTTCCAGGGATCAATGCCCTCTTCTGGCTTCCGTGGGCATTGCATTCATGTGCACAAACCCACACTCAGACACACATGTCCACATGATTAAAATTATTTTAAAAACCAATGAAATTCTCAAAAAAATAATAAAAATATAATTGAAAAAAATCTTACAAGTACTACACCTTAGTGATCACTAACAGGCTAGAGGAATCCACCTCCTTCCCTCATTCAGCTAGGCTTGAGGATGAATTGGAGGACACTGAAATAAGAATGACACTAGACTGAGGGTACACACCCCTCACCTTCTGGATTATGTTACATTTCCCCCAACTGGAGTTTGATGGTCAAATGGACCTTCCAGGGTGGTGAATAAACTACACAGAAAGCTCATGAAGCAATAGCAATAGCAACATCTGTTTAAAAGTTCCTCTTTGTGATGTACTTATAATATAGGTGACTTTCCTTTCCCCACAAATCAGTCATTTTAAAAACCACAAATGAAGTACAAGATCCAGGTTGATCTCGGGCTGTGTTTTCTGTCAAGCTGGTACTGGCCTTTCTATTACCTAATGCAGAACCCTTTCCCTGAGTTTACTGAAACAACTAGACTATCTCAGTTCAAAAGCCAGTCAATTTAAAAGCATTGTACATTTCAAAAATCCAAAAGTTTTTAAGTGTAATAAATAGAGTGAATCCTCTCTGGATACAACAGGTGAGCACACTGTACCTCCATTCTTCCTATCATTGCTTGGGTTTAAATGTAGAGGAAATAGATTATTTAAACAGAGGCTTGGATGTGGCTCAGCTGATAGAGTGCTTGCCTAGCATTCACAAAGTCTTGGGTTCAATACCCAGTACTATGTAAGCCAGGTGTGGCACTGCACACCTGTAATCCCAGAACTTGGGGGGGTGGGCACAGACAGAAGCAGGAAGATCCCTGGGGCTTGCTGGGAAATTAGTCCATCTGAATGGGTGAGCTTTAGGTTCAGCAAGAGAACCCACCTCGAAATACAGGTGGAGAGTTATTGAGGAAGACACTCAAGGCTGACCTCTGAGGATACTTCCTGTTGACCTGTAGATCCACATGCATGCACATATGCAAACACTCACACAGATGATCCATTAAACAATCATTTCAGTGATGGAAGCCAAACTCCCCTTTGCACAGGGTTAAGCCCTTAGAGATCTGACAAGATTGTGGGACATTTGTAGGAAAGACAGAAGGAAAGGAGGGAAGGAGAGAGCGGGGGCACTGGGACCTATTACTGTCTAACAATATTCTTTTGAAGCATCGCTTTATCATTTACGTCCATTGAAGATGCCTTTGGGGCTGGGAAAGCCATTCCTGTCCTCATTTCTCTGCAGAGGAAGGTGAGCTACAGAGGGCTGAAGTGGCTTGCCCACTTTGAAAGTGTTAGGGCTCAAAGTCAAACTCTGTTGTATTTAAAGAACACAGCACCAGATCAGATTCCATTGCTGTGCTGTGGCCAAAACATCCAAAGAAGCTCTGGGTGTCTCTACAGGATGATTTCAGGTGTATTTGGGGGAACTGCAGGGGCTTTGAGACCATGTCTGGTCTTGGCTTCCAAATCTAGTTATTCACCTTTGTCAGGTATACTGCACTGCTACTGTAGAGGGATACCCAGAGACACTCATGCACACACACAGACGCACAAAAGCACCTTGTAGTCACTCTGTACTGTTTTAGACACGTGCTTCCCAAGTGCCTTTTGTAGAGGGGATCACAGTCTTCCTGTTCTCCCACTCCAGTCCACAGCCCCTTCCTCCCTCCTCCTCTCCTTCCACTCTCTTTGCCCTCTGTAATTCCCGGGTTCTGCTCCCCAGGCCTCTCTAGGCCTGTCAGCAGCATCTCAAACACAAGGGCACTTCTAAGTCAGAGTAAAACCACAAACTTGGTAAGTTTTATAGTCAGCAGACCTAGCTGTGAGGCAAGATGACTGTCAGGTTTGTTTAAGGTCATGGAGCTGGCCCTGAGCCATCACCATAATCACTTCCTTGCTATAACCCAGGGTTTCAGGGTCTGCCACCTCATGGAGTCACCACCCCAGAAGGGTTCCTTGAAGTCACTGGCCTCCTTGATCACAGTCTTTCAGTAAAGTTTGGAACTGTTTAGTGCTACAAAGACAAAAAGAGTGAGCATCCACGTTTACTTCCCTTGGCTCTGGCTGTCTGAGGATTCCAATAGAGCCTCCCTATCTCAGAGAAAGCCTACACAGAGGGTCACTGGGACCTTTTAAACTGTACTGAAAGCGAGAAGAAAGGTTCTCTCAGTTCAAGGACTTGCTATTCTCCAGACCGCTCTACCCTCTGCCACCAGTTATGTTCGGTGATCAGGAACTGTATTCCTATTCCACCATGGATCATTTAATCTGTAAAATTACTTAGACCTGGCTAGAGAGATGACTTGGCAGTCAAGAGCACTGGCTGCTCTTGCAGAGGACCTGGGCTTGATTCCTAACACCCATATGGTAGCTAACAACCATCCTATAACTCCAGTTCCAGGGTATCTGACACCCTCTTCTGACCTTTGTGGGCACTGCATGACATGGGTGCACTCACACACATGCAGATAATATACACATAATATAAAATAAATAAATAAAATTTTAAAAATACCTAGACTAAATAATCTCCTATCTTGTAACTCCAACCTACAGACCAATTCACATGATTGATGAAAGATGGTTCAACATGTTTTTACTTACATTTCTCACTTAGGTGGTTTTACCCAGTTTTAATTGGAACCCAAACCCTGATTCCTGTCTGAAGACTAGACCAACAACCTCAGCAAGCAGTTAATCTACTATGGTGATGCTTAGAATGAAAACCCAAACAGAGCTAAATTTTATTCTAAGAAACTAGAATGAGAGTCTTCGCAAAGGTACGTGCCAGCCTCCCAAGAGCTCCAACTCTGGGAATTAGTTCCAAGGGCATAGCCAGCACCTTCTCAAGTCTGACTCAGTTCTGATGATTATGATTTCACATTCAGTAACAGGCTTTCAGCTACTATAAAATTATGCTTCCGTAGGGTGTGTTTTTAGCCTCTGGGTCCAAAGTTTTAATTCTTCTTCACTAAATAAGTAAGTAATCATCATCAATGATTATGCTACCTCAGGAAACACCTTAAATTATCTCCTTCCTTTTCCCAGGGTGAGGGCTTGGGAGCAGGGAGCGAAGACTGTCACTGACACTATTGGAGTTGAGCAGAGATTAGCCTATCCTGCAGGTACCATGAGACACACCTGCATGCAATGCTGTCTTCTGAGGGTGTGACGTGTCCACGTCCTACCTATGAAATGTGTATAATGACTATGTCCACTTCCTGCTGTTTTAGAACAATGCCCCAGAGCATTTGGTCGTTTCACTGCTACATGTAGCCTCAGAGTTGATGCAATTACTGGTGTAGTCAGGCATAGGATTGGGAAAAAATGACTATATTATGCTTCCGCCCACTAGAGCATATGCATGGTCAAGCTGTGTAAGCACAGGGAAAGCTGGATTCTGGAAAGCATTGCACCATGCCCACATGAGCATCAAACAAGGTCCCAGTCTCAAATCTCACCCTGCCCTAGACAGCCTCTGTCACTCCACTAGGTCTTTGCCTTTCTTTGAGAGAAAACCCCCAATGACTGGATAATCTTCCTATCTACTTGGAAGCTGTTGGGTCTTTCTCCGTGGCTTATGTATATGGTCAGAAAATGCAATTTTAAAAACTGTTCTAAAGAAGACATGTACTATAGAGAAATTATGCCTAAATCAGTCTTAAACTGCATTCTATAGACAAATATAATAGTATACAATAATATATCCTTTATTAGTCATTTCCCCATTTGCTAAACTACCATATCCAATGCCAATATTCACTATTGTATGGATAGCTCCAGAATTGACTAGACAGTCTTCACAAAGGCGATAGGGCCTTTAGAGGCTACCACCCATGTAGGGAAGCATTTGCTTTTTCCAGAACCAAGCAAAGGGAAGCAGGACAAAGATACAGATGATTCATGTTTTTAATCCTTAATTCTAGAGTGTTTTTTATTGGGATTTTAAATAGAATTTCATATTCTGAAAAAATGCAGAAGATACAGAAACAGTCATTTGACAAAGCCACAGAGAAGTGGCCCACAGCCGTATGAACAAGGGAAGTATATAAGGATTATGTAAGCCGTAAACCTAAAAGAATGACTTCAACCATTGGTTTTGAGGGTGAGCTTTGTGCCTCTGATTTAGTTAGGTCCATCACCCCAGGTGATTAGCACCCACCCCACTACCCACTACCATCCTCAGAACTATGAAGTGGATGCAGTTGTTTACTGAGCATTTTCTACTGCCAGGGAATCCTCTAAGGGATGTTATACCCATTTCTTTGTTTTAACACATAGCTTCAGAGATACAATGGCCGGATTCAGATCCCAGTTATTATGTTTGTGTGTGACTTTGGGTGAGTCTCTTAATCTCTCTGCATTTGCTTCCTCATGCATAAGATAGAAACAAAAAGTAGAACTATTTTTTACAGTAAATTAACACATATCATGAACTAACAGCTCTGGCATGCAGAAAAATATAAACATTTATTACTGTTATTCTCGACAAAGCTCAGAGAGGTTCTGTGATTTCCTCAGCTTTTTATATCGGTCTCCCAGGAGCAGCTTACTTGAAGCTGACTTTCGAATGTTGTTCAGATGATCCTTTGTCTGTCTGTCCTAAAACAATGGCTAAGATTTCTTCCCAGAGACTCCCAGGGAGCTTAATGTCAGCGATCCAATTTTCCCAGGGGTGGGGCTTATCATGCATGAAACCCTGACTTCAATCCCCAAACCAAACTAAGCCAAGCAAGCAACACTAGTCCTTCTGAGGGCTGAGTTCACATGCCTTAGGCCTGGGTTTCCTTCTGAAGGCTCCTCCGCATTCCATACTTTGAGCAAAGAAATAGAAAAGTTTTTATAGGCAGAAGCCTTTGTCCAGTCTCTGCTGTTCTAACAAAACAGCAAGGACCAGATTACTTACGACAGAGGTTTATTTGGCTCACAGTTCTGGGGCCTGGGGCATGCCTGGGCTTGGAGCCAAGGGGTGTTTGCTTGGCTTCTGCTGATGATGTTCTTGCTTTGTCACAACAAGGTGGCAGAAGTCCCATGTCCAGGCTTGTGAGACAGGGAGAGCTCCTTTAACTAAGGCACTCCAAGCATAACTCATTAATCTATTAATCCATGAGTGTCGTTAGTTCATTCCTGAGTACAGACGCAATCATCTCCAAAGGCCTCAATTCTCAAATACTGTTATATAGGACTTGGGAAGTAAGTTTCCAACCCATGAAATTTAGGCAACACATAAAAACTCTAGCAACAGAGTGATGAAAAAGATGGAGAGAGTGTGCCAGAGAGATGGCTCAGCAGTTCAAAGCACTGGCTAATCTTGCAGAGGACCTGGGTTTGGGTCCCAGCACGCACATGAAGGCTACCATCCATGACTGCAGTTCCAGGGGCTCTCTGATGCCCTCTTCTGGCCTCTATGGGCATTGCATGACATGGGTGCACTTACCCACAGGTAAAACAGTCATATATGTAAAATAAAAATCAATCAAAAAAAAAAAAAAAAATCCCAGGACGACAAAGAGGCAAGTCACCTGGCTATCACAAAGGGCATTTGGTTACCTTTGTTCTCACTGTTTGAGTTTCCAGATCATTCCTGATTGTCTTAATGTCATTTGCTTTGTTCTGTGCATAGGGGGTGAGGGAATCTGTCAAGGCACCTAGGTCAGAGTCTAGAATAAAATGAGACTGAGAAGACAGAATGTAGAAACTGGCTAGGCAGTTTAGGCTAGGCTAAAAACGACCCCAAGAGAAAAATGACCAGTTTCTTTCTTGGCTAAGAGCTAGAAATGTCCTTGGGTCTGCCAGCAGACTCGTCTTTGCCTGAGGCCGGAGATACCGGAAGTAGCTAAGCCAAAAGCGTCTCTGGTTCAGGCATAGCTAGAGGCTGGGAATGCAGGAAAGGGGATTTTTTTCCCCTTATCTCTTTTCCCTAAAGAAATACCCCTTTCCTAGAAACCACAGGAGGATGTGACAGAAACCACAGCGACTTGGACACCTGGAATGGGGACTGGACTGACCAACTCATCCCTTCCTCCCATCCTCCAACCACTACAGTCTTAACTCCAAAGCTGTGAGGCTCAATGGCACCCCCTCCCAGGGACCCCTCCAGCTGAACAGGAGCGCTGCTTCTCTCTCGCGCCTAAGCTCCTATAATAAAATATCCTTTCTAAAACTCACCTTTTGAAGTCCATGAATTTTATTTTTCAGATTCGGATTCATGAGACAAGAACCTGAAGCCTCCGTCTGGTTTGAGGTGGCTTTGGTGAGTGTTGAGCTTCTAGGACTTTTTCAAGCTAAACACAGCAAAGCTGAGAGAGGTCTGTCACTCTCAAAGACATTCCAATATCCCAGGTCAAGTTAAGGCAGTTCATAGGCTGGGGAGAGTTAAGGGAGCTTACATTCAGACAATGGAGGACCCTGCTCCCCCCTTTTAAAGTCTCACTGCCCCTCAGTGCAGAGATGAGCATCCTGGATGCCACAGATGGCAGCTGAGAACAGGAAACATGGCTGATGAGAAGTGAGATGCTCTGTCAGTATAGAATACACCAGATGTTGGCGTTCTCATATGAGAAAAATATAAAAATACCTCATTAATATAATTTTAAACCTTAATTATTTGGAATGATGGTATTTTGGATCTATCCAGTTCAATAAAATATATTATTGAAGATTATTTAACCTGTTTCTTATTTTTCTAAAGATCTATTTTTTAATTTATTTTAATTTTGCATGTGTGTAAGTTTGCCTGAGTCATGCAATGTCTGGAGGACAGAAGAAGGCATTGGATTCCCTGGAACTGGAGTTACAGACAGTTTTTAGCCATCATATGGGTGTTAGAATTCGAACCTGGGTCTTCTGTAAGAACAGCCAGTGCTCTTAACCACTGAGCCATCTCTCCAGTCCTGATTTATTTTATTTTTATTATATGTGTGTAAATGTTTGTGTGTGGCTATGTTTGTGTGTAGGTATGTGCATGTCTGTGCAGATGCTCACAGGGGCCAGGAGGAGGCGTCAGATCCCCTAGAGGTGAAGTTACAGGCAGCTGCAAGTTGCCTTATGTAGGTGCTAGGAACAGAACTTGAGTCTTCTGCCAGAGCAGAATGTGTTGTTAACTGCTCAGCCATCTCCCGAGCCCCACACTGTTTTGAGACAGGGTCTTGCATAGCCCAGGTTAGCCTCGATCTTGCTGTCTAGGTGAGGATGACCTTGAACTGCTGCCCTCTTACCTCTCCCTCCCAAATGCTGGGATTACCAGTGTGCTCCACTGTGCCTGTTTCTTTTCTTTCTTTTTCTTTTATGTATTAGTGTTTTTCCTGCATGTATGTAAGGGCACCGTAAGTACACATGTCCACAGAGGCCAGAAGAGGGCATTGGATTCCGCAGAACTGGAGTTACAGACTGTTGTTAGCCGCCATGTGGGTGCTGGGAACTGAACCCAGGTTCTCTACAAAAGTAGCCAGTGCTCTCAACTGTTGAGCCATCTCTCCAGTCCCTCCTTTTATTTATTTATTTTTTAATGCGCCTACTAGAACACTTAAAACCACTTATCTCACTCATGCTTCTATTGATATGGCTACTCTACACCATTCGTTTCCCAAATTGCCTACTTCCACGGCCCAGTGGGCTCTGTCCCAAGCTTGTGCTTTGAAGGGTGGGACCCTAAATGATTGCACACTCCTGATCATGGGCAAGCTGCGTGTGGATGGAGCTACAGCATGGGGTGTTTCTCTGTGGGTTTGAGTTCCCTTGCTGTGCAGGGGAAAACCAGAAACAGGGAAGGAAGAAGCAGCAGCTTGGAAGAGGGTCCTCTCAAGGGTTAGGAACAGACCTCCTGAGGAAGCCAAAGAGTGTACATAGTCACAGGAGATGCAATGAACCAGTGACAAAGGCGATGATTCACTTTTATACTGACAGTGTCCACAGCGGGCTCGCCAGGTTGGCTGTACAAGTGATTGTGTGCGTGGAGGGGTGTGGCTAACAGCTGCTATTCTCTCTGAAGTGAGAAGTGAACTTTGGCTGAGGGTGAGAACAAAGGAAAACATGAGCTATTTGGAATAGACAGAGCAAAATCTGAGGTAGCTGCATGCTGGTCTACTGAAGGCAGAAATGCCGATGCCAACTGCTCATGAACAGTAGGACCCAGCCTCTGGGCTAGGGCAAGGGCAAGGGCAAGATGAGAACTTGATTCCACAGGGCCCGGAGCTTTAGAAAGCAGGAGCTGCAGGACTCCGGAGGTGGCTCAGTACTTAAAGTGCTCGCCACACAAGACGATGAAGTTTAAATCCCCAGAACTCACATAAATGCTGGGTGGATATGGTGGCACACCTCTAATTCCACCACAGGAGTTGGAGACAGATGATCCCAGAGCAAGGTGGCCAGCAAGGTGAGCCAAATTGTCCAGCTCTGGGTTTGATTGAGAGGCCCTGCCTCAGAAGGAAAAGGTGGAGGAGCAATCCAGGGAGATTCCTGACATGAACTTTGAACCTCTACACCTATACACACACAAGTGCATGCATGTACACATGTGTGCACCCACACACGTGAGAACCATACACACAAATTCACAAAAAGAAGAAGAGGTGGATAAGGAGGGGTTGTGACAAAAGTGGGGATTTCTTTGGGGGAAAATTGACATGTGAGCAGAAACCAGTATGTTAAAACTGAGTGTAAACTCAAAGTTGTCCTGGCAAAGATGCTTCACTGAGTCCCAGATGGCTGAGTCAAAGTGTGCACAACTTCTGACTACAGCCTGTCAGGATCAAGGGAGCTCTGCAGTGGACATAAGATAGAGGTTCAGCAAGGGCTGAGGACCTGGGGGGACCTGACCTTTATCCCAGACAACACAGACTCACCTACTCAGCTTCTCTTGGTCTGGGTCACAGGTAGCATCTTATATAAGTAGAATGCATTTCATGCCCCCTAATAAATAATGAATATTTAAATACACAGCGTTCTGTCCTATGGAAAATTGTAGGGTAGTAAGTTGGGAAGAGAAATGGGAGAATTATTTTAATGGTACAATTTCCAACATTATTGAATAATCTTAGAACTATTTCATTTCTCTTGGCCTCAGTTTATTTTGTTTTGTTTTCTTTTGTTTTGGTTTTTGAGACAGAGTCTCATGGAGTCCAGGATGGTCTTAAACTTACTGTGTGGCGAAGGTAGACCTTGAAATTCTTAATCTTCCTACCTTCACCTCCCAAGTGTCAGAATTACAACATGTACACCACATCTAGCTGTGACCCAAGTTTTTTTATGTGTAAACTGAAGGAATTAAATGAGATCATAAAACTTGTTTCTCTTCTTTTTTATATTGTGTAAATACAGAGCACACAAATTGTCACACCTCATAGCCCCTAAATCTGCCATTACGAAACATTTTAGGAAATGTTTTGAACCTAATGTAAAGTGCATAATGGAACTCTAGAAAAGATCTCTGAGGATTTTTAAAATCACATTTAGTGTGGTGTGTGTGTGTGTGTGCGTGTGTGCATGCGCCAGCCACAGCCCATATGTGGAAGTCAGAGGACAACCTGAAGGAGTTCCCTCCTTCAACCATATAGGACCCAGGTCATCAGGCTTGGTGGCAAGCACCTTTACCCATCTTGCTGGTCCAACCGTGAGTTCTCTGTATCTCAGTTCTCTGCTTGTCTCAAAATGATCCAAATCAGAATTTGCCAGAAACTGAGTTTACACTCTAGATCCCACATACTCAGGGAAACTTAGAGCTCACTCAATTCCTTTTTTTTTCTGTATTATTCATTTTTTTTTGCATGTTCAGTATGGATGAAATATGAAACTGTGAAAGGCCAGGCCTTTAAGGAAAGCAGGGTTTGTGTTTTTGTCAGATAGAATTTGCAGGGTCAGGTAAACCACTTTGCTTGTATTCTGCACAATGCCCCATGCTGTGCCATCTCTTTGTGTCCAAGTTACTAAAGGAGAAATATGTTGCTGAGAAAAAGGAAAAGCTACTGGCATACGTCCTTGTTAAAAGGCCAACCAAGGTGGGAAAGGTAGCTAGCTCTGTCAGCAAAGTGCATGCCTTGTAAATACAAGGACCCGAGTTGAATGCCCAGAAACCATGTAAAAAAGCCAGGCATGGTAAGACACACTTGTAATCCCAGTGCCAAAGAGGCAGAGATAGATGGATTCCTGGGACTCACTGGCAGGCCAGCCTAGCCGACTTCGTAAGTTCCTGACCAGAAACTCTGTCTCAAAACAAAACAAAACAAAACAAAACAAAACAAAACAAAGCAAAGCAACAAAACAAGGTAGAGGCTAGGAAGAAAGATGGGTCAGTGGGTAAGGGCATTCGCTGTGGAGGACCTGAGGGTAAGCACCTGAGTTTGAATTCCCAGCACCTGATTGAAAATCGGGCATGGCTGTGTGTGCCTGCAACCCCAGCATCTGTAGGGACGGGAAGATGTTGTGAGCTTGCCGACAAGCCTGCGTCACCGAGATGACAAACTTCTGGTTCAATGAGAGATCCTGTCTCAAGGGAGTAAGGCAGAGACCAGTAGAGGACAATAGAACTCTTCCTCAGGCCTCAGCATGCATGAACATAGCATGTGCACCCACCCAGTTCTGTGATACCCCCAATGCATGCATACACACACACATACACACACACACACACACACACACACACACACACACACAAACACAAAACCAAGTAGATGACACCTGAGGAACAATAGGTTATCCTCTGACCTCCACATGCACATCCCTTACACACACACACACCCCTCCACACTCACATTCTTACACACACGCTTGAACACAAAGGGAGGGGAATAAACAAATAAACCAAAAGGTCTTTTTAAAATTATAATTTTAAATCTTTTTGGTACAAGAGGTGGGGACGCAGCTAAGGATGCTTTGTCAAGGTCCTTCAGTCCAGCATAAAGCTATGAAAATGGAAGTCCTGATAACTCCATTTGTAGAAAGCTTCGAGGTAACAGGTGAGACCAATCCCATCAAAATAAACCTAAGTAATTTGCAATTCTGTGGATGCTGAGCACTACAGTTGTTCAGTTGATGTATGGTAACATTGAACAATCAACTCTACAGTGGATTAAAACAGATTTTGAAGCTGGGCGTGGTGGCGCATGCCTGTAGTCCCAGTACTTGGGAGGCAGAGGCAGGTGGATCTCTTTGAGTTCAAGGCCAGCCTGGTCTACATAGTGAGTTCCAGGACAGCTGGGGCTACAGGGAGACCCTGTCTCAAAGACAAAAACAAACAAACAAAAAAAACAATGGATTTTGAATACATGACAATTGAAATAGCATTTATGCAATGGAATTTGGCCTGTTACAGCTTGAACATGGAAGATATATTTTCCTTCTTAAAGAATATAATTCTAAGGAATAATTCTGACAATTTAGGTCAAGAAAAACATTACATAAAACTTACAAAAATGGTTATGCATTAGCTGTAAGCTTAGTCCAACTTTGATTTTTCATATGTCATGAATAGCTGCAGTTCAATGTGAGTAACTTGTGAGCAACTAGGCCTACCTAACCAAGCAAGTAATCCTCAGTCAGTATGTCACACACCTCAGAGTACCAGGCTGTTACAAAGCCCTGCAGGGCCAGTAAGATGGTTCAGTGGGTAAAGGTGCTTGCCACCAAGTCTGATGACCTGAATTGATCCCTAGGCCCCACATGGTGGAAGAAGAGAACTGATTCCACATGCAGGCTCTGGTGTACATGTGCAACACACATACAATCAATCAATCAATCAATCAACAAATCAATTTTAAAAGCCCCAAAATTAGAAAAAAACTAAGTCACATGAAAAGAAACTTGTGAAACTTTAAGAGCCTCTTCCTTTGAATTTGTTATTTCCCTCAGGAAACAGACAATTATACACTTCTTTCCTTTGGAAAGCATGGTCCATCGTGCCTGGTAACTTCAGTTTCCTTTCCTAGCTGCAGAAGCGGTCTAGCTCAGTTTTTTTTGGAGTACGGCTCATGTTTATGTTTGTGCTTCTTGTGTTTTACGGTCACATTAGAGTGTGTCAGCTACTGGCCTATGATGACTCACAAGCCCCAGTTCTAAGGGGCTCATGCTGCAGGTCTTGGTGACACGCCATCCTGATTCCAGATAAGTGACAGAGATACATGTACGTGACCAAGAAACCCAGAACAAACTGCTCTAGAATCCATGAAAGCTGATAAACGTTGAAAGTCAGTGGCATCGAGCTAGGAATAACAGTCAGCAGTTTGACCAAGTTCCTCATCCTCACATCAAAAAGTAAAGCATTGGTTTTGACTCATGGTTCTGTAGTAAAGGCCTCGCTGGTGCCACCTAGTGGAACTGTAAATCCACAGTCCTGGACGAATCCTTAGAATCAAGCGGCTTTCTTTCTGTGGTCCGGCATCGTCTGTTACGATGGCTGTTTCTATCATGTCTGCCCTGTATGCTTTAGTGTTTTCATTTTAGCACAAGGATTGGGAGATCCAGGATAATATTTTATCTCATGTGTATGTGTATATGGTGTGCATGCGTGTATGCATGTGTATCCTCATGAGTTTGGATGCACGTACATGTGTGCACTTGTGTGTGGTGATTCACAGTTGACATAAGGTGTCGTCCTCAATCGCTCTCCACCTCATTCACTGAGGCAGGGTCTCTCAGTTAAATCTGGATATCGCTCTTTCAGCTAGTCTAACTGGCCAGCCTTCTCAGGGGATCTGTCTCTGCCTTCCAAGCCTTGGAATTGCAGGCAGCTGCCACATCCGCCCAGCATTTATCCGGGCCCAGGGGATTAAATCTCTGCTCCTCACACTTGCACAGCAGGCTCTTTATCCACTGAGCCTCTTCCCCCGCCCAAGGCTAGTAGTTTTAATGTAACATGAAAGCTTTCCTAGAATAACCTTGGTTTTCGACTTGACTGGCTTGAGAGACAACTAAAAAAATCGACATGTACACTTCTGAGCATGTCTTCGAGGATGCTTCCAGGACAGCTGGCAGGAGTCCGTTACTGAGCGGAGAAGGGAGGCATGACCCTCAGCTGTGCTGGCACCTGGGTAGAACAAAAGCCGGAAGAAGGGGCGAGCCCACCTGTGCGCTCACGCTCCCTCCCTCTTCTTGCGGGGAGTGTTGCTCTCACCCACAGACATCAGACTCCAGATTCTTCATCCTTTGAACATGAACTTGCACCAGCAACCTCTGACTGGGCCTGGCACATCATTGTTGGTTCCTCTCTTTCCAAGGCACTCAGCGTCTTGGACTGATAGGCTCCCTAACCTGCATATGGCCACTCATCACACACACCTGGGAGTCAGCTTGGAAGCCTGTAGTTCATGCTAATGAATCCTCTCTTAAGTCTTTAATTAATTTGTGCTTATATGTCTGTGTGAACATACATGCACGTGTATATACAAGCACATGCACCTGTGGACATCTGTAGAAGCTAAAAGAGGCCTTTGGGTGTTCTCTTCTGTAACTAACCCTGCCTGTTCCTTTGAGGAAGGGTCACTCCCTGAACATGGGGCTTACATTTTCCTGGCTAGACTAGAAGCCTGTAAGCCCAGAAAACCCCAGTGGTCCTCAGGTCTCCAGCCCCCTCGGATCTGGAGATGTGTGTGTGATTTCTGGCTTGTTATGTGGGTGCTAGGCTCTGAACTCAGATCCTCATGGTTGCACAGCAAGCATTCTCAACTCTAAGCACCTCTCTAGCCCCTAAATCCACTCTCATAATTACATTTTTTTTCTGTTGGCTTAGTTTCTCAGAGAATAATGACCAATACAGAAAGTAATTGACGTTTCACATTTAGATGTGTGCAGAAAGCCTTAGCTAAGCAAAGATAAACCATTTCTCTGCTATAAGACTCCACGTAGCACATTAGCATGCACCGTGAGTTCTCTGGAAAGATAGAATACAAGGTTTCCCTTGATCTTATCAGAAAGCTTTGGTGTATGATCCGCAATCATAGGTGCATGATCTCCCTCAGAAAGATGTGACAAGAAACACTCCTGAAGATGCTTTCTAAGGAACTGGGACCCAAGAGGCTTACAGGGCTTGCTAAAGCCCAGTCCCTCACCCAAGCGGGTCTGGGGGTCACACAGAAAATGCATTGCTGACAAGTGCCTGGTTCCCAGGTAACACTGATGTGTTTGGTCTGCAGAACACACTGCAGGAAGTACTGCTTTAAAGCAATCTCTCCTCCTTAGAGAGCAGTTGGAAATCACCCATCCAGCGTTCTCCTGAGAGGTTAGCCATCCACCTGAGGGTCAGTAGGACCAAAGATAGTAAGGGGTCTCTTACCGCACCAGGATAATTCCCTGGGCTCAGGTCTAGAGAGAGGACTTCATCCATGGACTTTCTTAGTGGTCTCACAGACACAGGTACCCACCGTGTTTCTGAGTAACAATAATGTTCACATATCCCCCAAAATGAACGTGTCCATCAATTGACTCAGCTGTCGAGAACCACACATTCACGTGCTACTGCTTGAACAGCCCCGTGATGGTTTTAATAGCAATTTTCCACAATTTAGAATCACCTGAGTAGGGAGCCACACGTGAAGAACTGTCTGGAATGCATTGATACAGGAAGACCCACCCCAAATACAGACAGCACGTCTGGTAACAGCCCAGGTAAAAGGGGGCATGGCAAGGCAGAGGGAGGATTATTCATCTTTTGCTGGTTGGGCCTTCCCTCTCACAACGGAGTTGATTTGTCCTGTAGCTGCTGCTGATTCCTTTACCTACTTGGAAGCCACTGTTTCCAGGCTTCTGTCATTGACTGAGAACCAGCAGCTCTTCAGGAACCCTCTGGATTTCAGTACCAGATTGGGACTGTGGAGGCACCCAGACCTCTGGACTGAGCAACCACTGGGGTCTCAGCCTCTCCAGTCAGAGAAGCCACTGTGGGACTCCTCAGTCCTGTGGGAGTCCTCTGGATGCTGAGGCACCACCCAGCCTCAAGGATCAAGCACCTACCAGGGTCTCAGCCGCTCATGTGATTCAGCTATGGTTATAATTTTGAAATAAAGCAGATTACTAAATTCTTTTAATATATGCATACACACACATATGCTGTCAGTTCTGTTCCTCAGAGAACCCTGACTCATACATCCAGTATGGTACAGAGAGTGAGAGGGAGTGAGAGCAAGAGTGAGATTGAGAGAGAGAAAGATAGAGGAGAGCCCACTGATCACTGTTAAGTCAAGGATGAGAGAAACAATTCACACTCAGCCAACACCATTATAAACCCCTTGGAACAGGGTTCTTTGACACCCTGTTGATGAGCCATTCCATCTGTAAGGTTGAGGCTGGAGCTTGTTTCCTAACTGCCTTCACTGGCCCAGTTCATTTCTACACATTTTGGCATGAGCTCAGGTGCCTCTCCCAGCTATGTCTTCCTTAACCACTTCCTGGGCCCCTCGATGCCACCACACAGGCCACAGCTGCGTGTGGGGCCCATCACAGCTGTGGTGTGTTCTCCCCAAGGAGACCATGTGCTCCAAGGAGGTCTCGAGGTCTTCTCTTCCTTGTTTCCTTGACTTCTACTTAAAATCCTGGAGCAGGATAGGTGCTCAGCTAATTTCTATTAGATGGACAAGTGGATGAACAGGCTATGTTTCATTCTAGCAGCAAACCTTAGGAATCGGGAATCCTAAGACTGTCAAAGAGATAAAAGTGTGCTGATGTTCCCTGGAGTGCACCGGGGATGAAGTCAGCAGCCACTCCTGTTTCTGTGGAAATCATTGCTCTCCTCAAAGAGCATTTAACTCACTGTCATAGTAGGATCAATACTTATTCCTATTCTGTATTAGATTTTTGTGCACTTCATACATCTTAATCATATTTAGACCCCCTCCCGTATCTGAACCCCCCCATACCCCCCACCAGATTTTATGCATTCTGTCATATACATTAAAGCCTATCAAGTCGAGTTTGTATCCCCAGATGCCCCTTGGTGTGAGTTCATCCACTAGAGCCTGGTCAACCTATCTACTGTCATTCCCTCAAAGAAGACCAGTGCCTCCTCACCCAGCCGTGATCGGCTGCCTCACCTAAGGTTGGGGCTTCTTGCCCATTTCTCCACTTCTGTGCTGGCTTTTTGTCTGGTTTGAGTTTCCATGGGTTTTATACATTGCTGTCACCATTGCTGTAAGTTTAAATGAGTAAGTTCCCAGCCACAAGGAGAATTCTGTTTTCTCATGGTCATCTCCACCCCTGGTTCTTGAAGTCTTTCTTCTACAATTATCCCTGAGCCCTGGTAAGTGAGGTTTAATATAGAAGTCCTATCTAGGGTCTAGGGACATGCACTATGCAGTCTCTTATTCTCTACATTCTGGCCAATTGTGGCTTTCTGTTAATCACCATCTGTTGCATGAGGAAGGTTCACTGGTGAGAGTTGAGAGACGCATTAGTATACTTTTTGGGGGCGGGGGGACAGGGTCTCCCCGTAGCCCTAGCAGGCCTGGAATTCACTACGTAGACCAGCCTGGCCTTGAACTCATAGAGATCTGAGATCTGCCTGCCTCTGCCTCCTGAGTGCTGGGATTAAAGGCATGTACCACCACACCCAGCCAAGGGATGCATTAATATTCTCTTTACCCCCTGTTCCACTATGTTCTCCCTGAGCCTTAGGTGTAGAGGTTGCATTATAGATGTGTCACTTAGGGCTGGGCATCTCACAGACCAGCTGTGGAACTCTGTTATAGTCTTCATCTGTTGCAAAAAGAGGCTTCTTTGATGAGTGGTGATATGTGTGCTTGTCTGTAAATATAACGATCCATATTTAGCATACAGTAGGAAATTAGATTTGTCTAGGGATGTGACAGACATAGGTTTTTCTCTAGGCTCTATGACCTCTCCACCCATGTGTATTGATCTGTTTACAGTATCACACATGAGTTTCCTCCCATTCTGCAGCCTTTAAGTCCAATTAGATAGCTGTTGATTGCCCCAGGATAGAGATAGTTTCCTGCACTGGTCATTGTTGTGGTTATTAGGCTTTAAGCTGGGGTTGGGCATTGACTGATTTTTCTCCCTTAGTATGGTCTGATACTATGAGAGCTAGTCTTCAGGAAAGAGGTTTCCAGGTCAGTTCCGCCTCCATTGCTCCAAGTCTAGTGTCTGAAGTATGTCCTGTCTTCAGCAGTAGAGTCTTACCTTCAAGTTCGGGGAGGTAATCAATCAAGGGCTGTGGCAATAGCCTGAATTATTCTGGGAGTCTCTTGAACTACCCTGACCAACAATTCAAAGGGAGGTTTCTCCTGTCTGGCACTGTATTTCTTGCTATATAGCCCTGCAATACACATTGTACAAATGCACTCATTATATATATATATGTATGTATATATGTATATGGATATTTTTCAATAGGATTTTGAGCTAATACATTTCCCTCTGGTTTTTCACACCACTTAAGCACTTACGCATTATTTATCTTCTCTCTCTCTCTCTCTCTCTCTCTCTCTCTCTCTCTCTCTCTCTCATTATCTAATACTTCCACCTCTCTCCTGAGTTAAATACCCCCATTTTCCCCCATAATATCCCCCTCTCTCAGACTCCTTGTTTCCTTTTACCCCCATAGTTCCTTTCTATTTTCCTGACTCCAGTGGCTACGTCAGGGTGTATGCTTGAATCTAGGGCTTTGGAGCTAAGATCCACAAATGAAAGAGAACACATGTTGCTTGCTTTTCTGAGCCTGTGTTATATCACTTAGTATAATAGTTTCTAATTCTGTTTACCAGGCTAGTCCAGAGGTCTGAGGTTGGAGGAACAGGAAGGGGCCCAGGCCCAAGGTCGGGGGAGGACACCATGGGGAGGGTCTAACTAGCTAAGCAGAGTGGATGCAACCCCAGAGCAGAGGAGGGATCATCACTTTGTTAAGGATGAGGAGATCAAGTTTCTTTTCTTAGTGAGTGGCATTTAAAGACTAAATCTCCCTAAATATTAAAAAATTAAATATTTAAATATATATTTAAATACATATTAAATTATATTACCATTAATTATTAATATTAATAAACTAAAATAAATATAATACATTTAAATATATTTATTAAGTATTAAAAGATTAAATATTTAGGGATGGGCAAGGCTTAGGGAAATGGAAGGGTCCTAAACTTTCCAAACCTATGGAATCCTTAGACCAGTAGTATGGCTCATCAGGTTAAAGTGTTTTCTGTGCAGGCCTGATGGCCTGGTTCAGTCCCTGGCACCTACAGTGGAAGGAAAGAATGGACTCATGAAAGTTGTTCTCAATAATAAATAAATAAAAATAAGCCTCTAGACATTCAGGTTTTCATTCCTTCCTCTTAGAGTTCCCTATCTTCCCCACAGTTCCCCCTCCACTGAAGCTGCCAGTCCCCTTCTACAGCTGAGGAAAGCCCACACAGATTAAAGGACCTGCACACAGGATATGCAGAGCTCAAGGCAGAGCAAGGGTAAGTCAGTCTTCCTGATGACACCAGTCTGTTGCTTACTACCAAATGCTCTCAGCAGAGAGGATTCTGAGCAACTTCTGGGCACAGTCTAGGAGAGCTGGCCCAGAAAGGAGGCCTCAGCACCAGGCCCACCAGAATTTTTCTAACATTGCTAAGTGCAATTAATTCTGATTTCTGAATTAAGGGAGGGAATGGAGGGACAGGAAGGGAAGGAGAGACAAAGGGGGGGGCTACATTTACTAAGACATTTTGATAATCGATCCTTTGTATGAAGAAAGCTCGAAATGACACCTAAAGATTAAATACGCCAAATAGGGATGTCTGTTGAAAATCTTTTATTAGAAACGACATAAACACACTCTATTTCATTAAGCAAATACATGTTTCCTTTGCGTGTGTTGTTATGAACATTATCTCTCAGCACAATGGTTCTTCTCGGAGTGGTCACTCAGATATTCAGTAAGTGCCAAGTATCAGGCACTATAAAAAGTACCAAATAATTTTAAAAATGAAGGCAGAGGGGAAACGCATAGACTGACATCTTAAAAAGATTACAGTCCAGTTAACTGCTTTCTTTATTTTGGATGTCTTTGTTTTTAGCACATCCACTTATAATATCTTAGTTCCTGACATACAAGTCATTAGAAAATACTCTTTGTATCAAAATTGGACAATTAACTAAGTAAAAAAAATAGGGTTGGAACACTAGTTTTAGACTTAAATAATTAAATATTTATGAAAACTTTACATTATTTCCTGGGTTTTTATAAGTTTTAATTTTTTAATGTATGACATTTCAAAGACCTAAAATCTTTTACTAAAAAAGAAATTGTCTCTATCTTCTACCAATATGCAAAGGAATACTGTCTTATTTGAAATGGGCCCTGAGTCATGGCCAAGATGGAAATTAAACAGAGAGCACAGCCACCTCTCCTGACCTCACAGAGGTCTGTATCTCCTTCCTTTAGCAACTTTGATAATTTCTCGGTGTTTGTGTGAGAAGGTGGATGTAAATCGGAATATTCACAGTGCAAAGCTCAAATTACTCCTTTGGAAAGTTGTCTACTAATATGCATTTTGCAGATATTTCTCTTTATCTGTGTTTATTTATGGCTACTAGACACTACCCCAAATTTCCATGTTTATATTTGTTTTTCAAAGATGATTCATAATTATATAAATATTTACTTTTAGGCCTTTGTAGGCTTCCTCATAAATATATTAAAAATTATCTTCACTCTCATCAACAAACCATATATCCCATTTTTGGTGTGAAAAATATCAACTATTGTTTCTGCATAGCCCACAAGAATCAGGTGATTCTTGGAGGTGCGCAGTTTTATTACTTTAAAAGTCTTCAATGTGGTTCCAGCCACGCAAGGTCATATAGATATAGCATAATCAAAGAACTTTCTGAAGCTTGTTCACAGAACTAAGCTTTCCCCTGATATATCTCCCAACCCCCACCCCACATATCTGAAAGGATTATCTCAAATACTCTCCATGATTTAAATAACAATTTTAAAAAGAACTTTAACACCACAATAAGGAATTTGTCGTCATGACGCGCACAATGCGGCTACCCCAGATGCTATATTCAAACTGTATGGAGCCGTTGAAAAAGTAGATATAACCTAGGAGAAAAAAGACCACAAAGAAAATATCAGACTTTGAGAATATTAGGATTTACTACAGCTAATACTTAACGAGCCAATCTGTTACAGTCCCTATTGATTACCTATGTAATCACTTCTTATAGTTCTAGAGATTCAAGTCAAGACCTCACAAATGCTAGGCAAACGTCTACCACTGAGGCACATCCTCAGGCCCTCCAGTTACTCTTTATCTCCCAATTTTAATTGTTAAACACTAAAAAAGTTTTAATGCATTACTTGTAGTTTAAAAGATATAAGTGGGGCAGGGAAGATAGCCCAGTGGTTAAGAGCACATACTGCTCCTGCAGAAGACCCGAGTTTGGCTTTCAGCACCCACACTGGACAGCTCATAACCACCCATAACTCCAACCCCAGAGGATCCAATGCCTCTGACGTCTGTGGGCACCTGCACACGTGCACAAACCCACATGAAGACCTACACACATACAGATAATTAAAAAACAAGATAGCTGGCATGGGGGCACACACCTTCAATCCCAGCACTTGAGAGGCAGAGGCAGGTAGATCTCTGGAAATTCAAGGCCAACTTGATCTACATAGCATGTTCCAGGCCAGCTCAAGCTACATAGTGTTTCAAAATACTACTACTACTACTACTACTACTACTACTACTACTACTACTCCTACCACCAATAATAATAATAATAATAATAAGGTAAATCCTTTTGAAAAGGTGTAAGTGTCCCAGATCACCTAAATTAACTGTCTTGCCATGGATTCTAGTTTTGATGTTGGAAATATTGGCATTATTTATTTGTCATAAGTTAGGGATAATGCTATTTGTCATAATTAAAGCAAAAATAATTACGTGGTTTTGGTAGCTGTGAGTCTTTATCAGTTCCTCCCACTCCAGCCCTAGTCGGAATGTTGACAACTTGCCTCTTAGCACGTTCACACGTAACTTAGGGTCACATTTAGGGTCTGTGTCTCTTATTCATGGACTTGGCAGGGCTTCAGTAAAATTTATTCATTTATTCTAAGCAAGGTATTTTTGTTTGCTGTCTAAGTAGTTACACAGAGCAATTAGTGCCTTATCAACTGTGTTATATTAACATATCTGAATCTGGTGTTAAAATCCTTTGTTCGGGGCCAAGAAGCCCCTCTGCACTCAATGGACAATAAGCACTTACCATTTTTCTCATAGACAGCATCTACTTTATCACCGATTCCTGGGAATTCCTCTTCTATGAGTCGGGGATAGTTTTTGTCCATAGTCTGGTTAGCATCATCGTAACTATTTAATAAGAAGAAGAAATTTGTGAGTAAGCTGTATTTATCAAAAACTGCTTAGAAGAGCACAAGAAGGAGTCTGGGAGAAAGATTAGAAGGAACACAAGTACCAAAGTCCAGAGACAGCTTCACTGTGGCGAAGGACGGAGAGAATGGTTGGAAGAATATGAATATTGTATGTGGGGTGTGCGTGTGTCTAAGTGTGTGTGCGCACATGTGTGCACGCACACACTTGCTTTCATCCCTGAGGTTCTGCCTGAAGGAGCTGACATAGAGCAAGAACACAGGGCAGGTATCACATCTGTAAGTGTGAGGGAGTATGGGAGTAGGCAGTAGGGAGACGGGAACAAATGAGAACAAAAGCATAAAGGCACATAAGTATGAAGATCTCATGATGAAGCCCATGACTGTGTATGCTACCTTTAAAAAATTAATAAAGATAACTAAAGATTAATAAATTAACTCATTAATTAACTAAGATAACTAAAGATTAATAAAGATAACTAAAACTAATAAAAAATTAATAAAGATATAAATAAAACCACACTTCTAATTGAAAAAAAAAGTGAGACAATAGTTCATCACAGTGATAGTTGTGTGATGAAGACTTTGCCCCTGCCATGCACATGGGCCTGTGCGTTGCTACCTTACCTCCACACCTGGTTTCCTGAGAAGAAGAGGGTCTTGCCTGTGTTCTCAATGTGAACGGCAGCACTTAGCTTCTTAACATCTTTTGGAAATCCCAGTTCAGATATTTTTTTGGGATAACCTTCCAGAACGTCATAACCATTAAGAGCCCAAAACTTTCTACCTAGAATAAGTGAAAGAAGAGTTTTATTTTCCAAGAGCATTTCTTAGGACTCGTGCTTGTAAGGATTTACTGGAAAGGAAGACTGTTTAAGAAATAAAATATTTAATGCTTGTGACCTCTGTGTTTATGAAACACAAAAATAGGAGCATCCTTTCAAAAAAATTAGTCCTATTTAAAGACTGGCATTTCCTACTTATCAACATAGTTAGTCAAATATCATACTTAATCTGCCAGTTTATCACTCCACAATCTTAAGTTTGGAGTCGAATGAAAAAATACGTTAAAATTTTGGAATAAAGAGCAAATAGAAACAGTGAATTTGATTGAAAATTCAACTTGTATGCCAATAGGAAAGTTCTTCTGTAGAAAACAGTCTTCATTGCAACATTAATTAAAATAGTCAAACAATAGAAATGATGTCAGCAAAATGTTTTGCAAAGGCATTAAATTACAGTCATTAAGGCAAGGTAACATTTTGAAATATTTTCCATTATTATATATAAAAGGGACAAACAGGAGCCGGGGAGATGGCAATGTGTAACAGCACCAGGGGTACATGCATGAGGACCCGAGTTCAGATCCCCAGCACCCATGCAGAAGGCCAGATGTGGCCCCAGCACTTGTAACCCCAGTGCTGAGGGGAACACAGGAGAATCTCAGGGGCTCAGCAGGCAGCCTAGTTGGGGGGGGCACGTAGAGCATATGCACCCATACTTTGCAGTGAAATATGTATAAAGATGTCGAAGGACTAGAAAAAAAAAGAGGTGAAGAAATGAATTTACTTATAGAGGGGAGAATTATGCTTAGGTTTTTTTGTTTGTTTTTCAAATTGTACACTGTTTTCTTAGTAAGAAGTTTTGAGAAGAACTAAAAGAAAAAACTGAAAGTATTGCTGTAAAACAGAGAATGGATGTGGTAAACAGAAACATGGACCTTTTTTTCCTTCACCTTTGCATTGCTGGGGATCATACCCAGGGTCCTGCTCATGCTCAGCAAGTGCTGTACCACTGAGCCACATCCCCTCCCCATAACAGGGACCTTTTACATATCAGATTTAAGACATTTACTGGACGGGTTCAGGTGCTTTCTAGTTTTCATGTGTTACACTAGGTTCTTAATTTAGGTGTATTTTTAGTAGTGACCTTGTTTCTAAGTCTCTGGTGGCATAAAGGTTGTCATCTGGCCATGTGGAAACCCTCCCTGAGGACAGTCTTACCTCTAAAGATGAACATGAGGTCACGGGAAGGCTGCTCATATGCAGCGTCCACACGGTTGGGAAGTTCTGGCCAAAATGATTTTGTTAAAAACAGCTCGACATCGACCTGCTGAGGGTGCAGACGCCAGAAGAATCTAATGCCAAAGTAAAAACACAGAGCTTTCTATCACACCATGTGCAGTATTTCTATCCTGCTGACCAACACTGTCTACATCAGTGCAGATAGGTTAACACAACCAGGACCTAGCACGTGTGAGTGGAAAATAAACACCATATGCCTCTAAGTTGCAAGTTACAGCCTTCCAAATTCTAGTCAAAGATCTTCCTGTTTGAAATGTCACAGAGCCTTAGTGAAGGGTTTATGTTCTCTGTGACCTGAAACTATGCTTTGTTCAATTTTGTATTTATTCCAAGTAGCAAGCGGATGTGCCAGGCACTGTGTCCAGCTTTAGAAAGAACACATGAATTCTAGGATGTTATCTCAAGGCCATGCAAACTGATATGAAAGGAAACATCTGGGGGACCACAAATTCAGAGCCTTAACAAATGACAAACAGATAAACAAGCAAATATAATAAACAACAAATTGGAAATAAACACTTCACTTTCATTTTCTGTAGCTTTAGCTTTAGAGTGTAAGCGTTTCTCAAATTCAAACATCTGTGCTTAAAATCAACCTTTCAATTTCAAAAGGAATTCATGTGGATATTTATTGGTAACAATTTACTAATTCAGTGATTTTTTTCAACATTTGTCTTGTTTTTCAAATAAATTGGATTCCTAATTTTCCTTTATCCTAATAAGAAACATTGTAACCAAAGGTATAAAGGAAACAGCACAAAACAAGATTATATATCAAAAAGTAAAATGTTTATCCATCACTTATTTGATCTGAACTATGTCAATTGCCACAGATCTGTTATTTTTATGCTACTATTATTTTTATGCTACTATTTGGAGGTTTGACTGGATTGTTTTGGCAGTTTAAAGACACAGGTTTGCCAGTGTTTCTACAAGCAGATTTGACAAAGGAATCTCAGTAGTACCTGTCTTTAAAGATCATGGTTTCTCCTCGGAGAGTGGTAATGGCATCAAGGGATAAGGCAGGGTCACATTTGTCTGGTGTTTTGGGATGTTTAGGGTTGGGGTCTTCATCACCTGGACCTGCAGTCATAAAACAATTGTGAGAAGTTACAGAGAAGTGACCAGCTAAGTAACTTGAGTCACTGGAAGGCTGATTCTGCTGTAGGAAAGCAGGAAAAGGCTCCCCGGAAGGAGGGGACAGTAATTCCAGAGACTCAGACCCAGGACAAAGGCCCAGCCAGCAACCCTAGCTCCTTCCTGCACAGTCACCGCAGGCTTGAGGGTGATATCCCTCAGCTTTCACGGCTCCAGAGCCCTGCAGATTCTTCTGAACTGTAATTATACACGTCCTGACATTGGAATACACGGGAGAAAAATAAAAGCCTTAGTGCATCGAGCAGTAGCCCCACACAGCTTTACACAGCTTTTTGTTTTTCTAATTCTGTCTCCAGGTATTTCATCGCAACACAGTAGACGGAAGAGCTGTAGAAGAAACTAAAGAGTTCCCTTCACGCCTTCAAGTAGATTCAAATCCAAAGGCGAAATAAGGGGTTAAAGAGGCATGAGCAAGTTCTCAGAGCCTTTGCTCCAAGTGTTTACCCTGATGCCTGCGCTTGTTGGCTGCGGTTCTATTTATGGCAGATAACCCATAAGTAAGTGTCTGGGTTGAGGTTTAAATGTTTTGTAAATATTACTGAATAAAGTGGAAGGAAAATTTTCTTACACAGTTACTGTAGATGTGGGCTGAAAACTACCGAAGGCCGCATAGAGACTTCCACTTTGGTAAATTGATGTGGTTAAAGAGCATCCAGAATTTACAAGACCACTCATGTCCTCATTTCTATCAACACCTGAGCTCTTTAAGCTCTACAGGGTTTAATTGCTTCATTGGTTAAACAAAGAGTAAATATTTTCCTTTCTAAACATACAGGTATTTTGAGGTGTCAAATGACTCTTGCAATGTACACAATACAAATACAAGGAAGTATAGTCTGCAAAAGGCTTAGAAAATGGAACATTTTCTAATAGAGCAAATAGTTTAATTCAGAATGATGGACTATTTTCTCATGTTTCAACAAAAAAACAATGGTGGCATTATTGGAAGTGGCATAAGATGGCTTCTTAATCTAGACAGCAAACACATGCCTCTGTTCTGCTAAAACAGCTGCTGTCCTTAGCTTTATGACTGGCAGAGTGAGAGTTACCATAGAGAGACTGGATTCCTTGTACATCATCATTAGGAAGCATGAAATGGCTTTTCCCAGTGTAGGTGTAGATGGGAAACATCAGGGCACCTGGGTCTCTGGAGTGGTCCAGACCTAGGGAGTGGCCGAGCTCATGGGCAGCAACAAGGAACAAGTTGTACCCTGTAAGAAAACATGATGCTTCAATGAGGGGACAGGGAAGGAAATAGTAACCCTCCATCCTTCTTTTCCTAATTCATCATTACCTTACTTTTTTAAAAAATATTTTATTTACTATTTTTATTTTATGTGTATGAGTGTATTGTCTGCATGTATGTGAGTGTACCAGTGTCGTGAAATGCTGCAGAGGTCAGAAGAGGGCTTCGGATTCCCCTGGAACTGGAGTTAAGGTCGGTTTGTAACCACCATGTGGGTGCTGGGAATCAAACCCAGGTCCTCTGCAAGAGCAGTCAGTGCTCTTAACCGCTAAGCCATCTCTCCAGCCCCCATCATTATCTTACTTTTTAAAAATTAATATTCAGTAGCCTAAACAAAGATCCAAAGCATTGATTTAACTCATATAATAATGCATGGTTCTCTTGGATTATAGCTGCCCACATGATTAGTCAATCACCTACAGCATCGTCAATAAATTGTTCTCAAATAATTAGTAGTCAATAAAGATGGACTGTAAAGACATTGGGAATCTGGATTTTTTTCTTTGTCTTCTCTGGCCAGGTTAGAAAAGCAGACAGAAATGATCTGGAATCAGCTGTGGGAAGTCACATAGACTCCTGCATTGCTGAAACGCTGCCTAGCATATCATTCAAACTGGTAATGAATCTGGGAAGAAACTCCAACCAAATGATTCTAGAATTTTTCCTAGACTCTGCAGTTTGGAAAAACAGAAACTCTGGGCATGATTACCCATCTTCCCTCTGCTCTAGAATATCTCTATGTCACTGTGTTTAGATTGTTCCTCTAATCATTCTTTCCACCAAGTTTTAGATTCCTACTACTGTTATTTTAAATTGGAAAAAAAAAATCAGAGCTAGGGACATGTCTTCAGAGAAGAGCACTTGCCTAGCATGCATGAAGCCCTGGATTCAATCCCCAGAACCACACACACACACACGCACACAGACACACACAAAGACACACAACCACCAGAATATCATTACGAGAGAGAGAGAGAGAGAGAGAGAGAGAGAGAGAGAGAGAGAGGAGCTGGAGTCAGCAGTTTCACATGTATATTAAATACCCTTTCATTATCAGGGCTAATACATAAAGAAACTTGCATGTTATAAGGCAATCATGGGTCACATAATCTGAGGGCTCAATAATTCTTCATTGTAGTGACTAATAATGGTTACCATTATTGGCCTTTGGCTGAAAACTTAATCCAACTTTTTGTAAATGCTTTCATTTACTTAAATATTTCAAGACTGGGATTTATGTAGGAATCTAAGTCTGAGGCTTACTGTGACTCTATCTTGACAATACTCTTCTTCTTAAATCCATCTGTACCCATGAAATACTCAGGCACAAACACACAAATCCTTGCCTTTCTTTCCAAAGACCAACTGGAGGCAATGGATTTGAGGAGTTCACTGTTCACTTAAAGGGCCAATATTACCCTTGGAAGGAATCCTATTTATTTATTCTGTCTTTTGAGACTTTCTACACGGCTCAGCTGTCCTCAAACATAATCTTCTTGCTTCAGTCTCCTGAGTGCTGGGGTCACAGGTGCACATTGCCATGGCTTTCTTTATATTTAAGTCAATAATAAAAACAACTGTCTGGGAAGATTGTTTTGTTGTTGTTGTTGTTGCTTTTTAGGGTTTTGGGTTTTGTTTTGTTTTGTTTTGTCTTTTTGAGACAGGGTCTCCCTGTAGCCCCAGCTGACCTAGAACTCACTACGTAGACCAGGGTGGCCTTGAACTCAGAGATTCATCTGCCTCTGCCTCCCGAGTGTTGGGATTAAAGGCGTGGGCCACCAAGCCCGGCTCGAAGATTGTTCTTAGTTGTCTTAGTACAACTAGAACTAAGGCTCTAGCTCTAAAATTAAACTCTACTTGGAATAATCAAAGCTTTTCTTGTTAAATTACTATCCCGATTAATTTGAGGAAAAAAAGCGGCCAAGAATGATAGCCATAATAGTCATGGCAATAAAGGGATCACTGCCAAGGGATTTGAACACTGAGTTTATTTTACTCTTATAAGTACAACCTTCATCTTTTCTGCCTCTTGCTATTTAGAGTAAGACATCATCTTGACTTCTCAGAGGAGTATGACTTACCTAAGGAGAAACAGAAATTTGACTGTACTTACACTGTTACTAGCCTATTACTATTCCTTCCAAGGAAACAGCTGTACAATTTATATCCAACATAGCTATGAACCACAGACCCAACCCTGATGGGTTTTAGATATATTTATAATAAACTATATTTCTTCAACAGGCAAAATAAGAAACAATACCTTAGCTGTCAGAAAAGATGTTTTGGCCTACTTCCGAGTTAGTGTCCCTCAAGCCACAGTAATAAGTTATGTAGATTTTATTCATTTCCTCACATTTAGTAATTTGTGTAAGTGTTTATCGGAGAACCACCAAGTTTAAGAGATACTTTTTATTACTTTAGAAAATGCAATCAAATAATATAATGTACTAGTGTGCTTCCTAGCTTAGTACCTATGGGTCTATTGTCTAATAATCTGTGAGTTACATCGTTATAAGAAAGATTACCTTTGGAACTGCTTGTCCAGGTTTCATCATCATCAAAATGAGCATCTCCTCCATAATTTGGTCCAGGAGGAAAAGCATGTGCCAGAAGACCAGAAGGCCCATCAAATGGGTAGGAGTCACCATGCTCTGTGAACGAAAGCAAGAATTAGATTCTGATTATACCCCCTGGTGCTTGGATCAGGGCTTGGTGGATTCTTGCCAAATGCTATAAGGTGATAAATGACTTGGTAAAGGAATATGAAACTGGAACTAACTAAGGATTAACATATTTACATGTTTTAAAATCAATTCTGCATCTTTACCTTTAGTTCCAAAAGATATCATGATATCAGCTGTGCCCTCGTGGATTTGGGTGAAATTCAGGGGTGTCACATCAGACCAGACTTTGAAGGCTTTTTTGAAGGCCTTCTCCACTTCAGAATGGGACATATCAGGTGTGTAGTTCACAATTCTATTCAACAGAGAGAGTTTCATTTAAATTTCGGAAAATTAGAACTATTTAAAAAATATACTTTCTTAGACTATAGCTTTTTGGCTGAAAACTCAAAAGTTGTATTAGAGTTTATTAATTAGTATGCCTTATAAGAAAGAAAATCAAGAATTCGATCAAGTACTTAAGCATCTCCATATATGTGAACATGTGGCATATTAAATTTAAAATAGTCAAATGTATAATCTAAGTGAGTTTGCATGCTAAAAATTTGGAGATGTATTGATGCAGCAATATTAAATAAAATGCCCCTATGAAGTTTCTAGAAAGAATAGAGTCCTCCGTCTTCAGCACTATAATAAAATTATGGTTGATGTATCACATTTATAAATTTTCTTGAATCTACTTTTATTTGTACTTTGGTTTCATTTCTAAAAGAAATATTTTGAGATACCCACTGAAAAATAATGTTGGTCTATGTTACTGTAACAGAGTTTATGAAACATTCTAATTTATTCATTTTTCATGTTTAACATTGACTTGTAGAACTCTTGTAGAAACACTAAGTGCAAGATAAACTTTTAATTTTTAGAACAAAATACAATCAAATACTAAATTTAACTTACTTGTATGCATCTTAAATTTGCATTGAAGATAATCTGGCTTTAACTTTCAGTTAAATACTTAAGGCCTGCTGAACATTAGACACTTAGAAAAAACTAACAAATGTGAAGGAAATGTAGCCTGGGTGTTACCTGTAAGTTAAATTCGTTTGGGTCCATTTGAGAGCTCGAGGGAAAACATTGTATTCACCCACATCAGGGACACCGCATCTTGGTTTTCTCATGATGTCTAAGGTGGGATCATCAAGTTTGCCAGTCACTTCTAGGCCAAAGAAAGACTGCATGTCTCGGAGCCTTTCAACCGTGGAGGTCACTGCTGCCTTCTTCAGGATTCCGGCAAGATTCACAGGATGATAGTATGATTTCAAGTAGTGCTGGAAAAGAGACCAAAATGCCCTGCTTTTTCAGAGAGAAGGGATTTTAAAAGACGCGCCATGCTGCCAAGATTGGCAGGATACTCTACCTCTGCAAGCTGGAGGTCTTCCTCGGATAAATCATCACTATCATCGCCATCGCGCAGTGGCAGGGACCCACAGCGAGTCCAGCTCAAGAAAAGGAAGGCAGCCAGGACAGCTGAGTGCATGTTGAATGGCAGTGCCTGCATCTTGCCTTCCCAGGGCAAACACCTTCCCTTTTATAGGCCTGTGTGGTGAGTCACCACCCAGGGACATGCATTAACTTCCTACTCAGTCGAAGGTAAACATGCTTACATGGCCACTTTTTTTTTCTTTCCTCCCAGTGTGGTTTGTGGTAGAATTTGAGGGAAACGGAAAATGAGAGCGTCTCTAGTTTCAGCGGGGGTCTCAAAACCCATCTGGTAAAATAAACGGCCTCAGCATATTTCTGGCTGCTGTGGGAAGAAGAGAAATGGAGATTCGTTTTTCACTTTATGAGGCAGAAATGTTTTCTTCCTTCCTTAAGAAAAGCAGCTACTGTGGCTTTTTCGGATGATAAGAATATCAAAGTGATACCTCTACTCTCAGAAAGGGAAACAAAGCCCTGCTTTCAAAGTGTCTATAGACTGAGTTCTCAACTGCAGCGCAATTACAGTGAGACTGCTTGCTGTGCTCCCCTGCGGGTCACACCAGAACCAAGCTTGAAGTCGCCTAAGTGTTGGAGGGGTTAGAATTTAAATAAACCCATGGTTGGGATTTAAACACACTGGCATAACCTTTCAATGGCTGTGGAGTACTGTGTGAATGTCCTACAGTTCCCGCAGAGGCAGAATGAGTCTCTTGAAATACAACTCTACTGGTTAGGACTATGTAGTGAGGGATGACTCCTGACCAGGCTTTATAAAAGGCATTATCTCATTTACTCCATGCAGCATCCCAGTTAGGCATTATGGGAAGGCACAGGGTCCCACACTGTAACCCAGGAAGCCTACAACTCCCTATGTATCCTAGGACGACCTTGAACTTGCCCCTGACCTGCAGCAACACGTTCTCTTCAAGTTAATTTATTAATCTACACTGGATGCCATAGATAATCTTCCTTCCTTAGCTGCCCCGGCGCTATGACAGCAGGCATGAGACACCATGCCTGACTGTGTCATTACAACATAACCTTTCTCCAGAAGAAATATTTTAATGAGAAACAAAAATAAATGACACTGTTTCTCCACTATAGTGCTTATGATTAGTTAGTCCTCATGTTTTACTAGTTTCTTCTTCTATTTAAGAACATTAACAACATAAAAGCCAAAACCACAGAAACTTAAAGATAGTTTGCTAATGCTTTTTCTTCCATTATTACTAGAAATAAAGAAAAGCTCATCAGAAAATTAAAACAGTCATCCCTTAAGAGAATAGCCTGCAGTCGATGGGATGTTACTCTTGGAGAAGTGATTGTAGCCAGACGACAGGATGTGTCATCACTATGATGTGTTGGAGAGCTCTTGTCAACACAAGTCCTTATCTCCTGTTGTTAAATATGGACATGAAAGCCAGGCCTCTGGTTATCACCTCTGGGATGATGTATATGGCTTCAAGCCATGCCTACTTTTAAACAGGGAGCTGAGCTGGCATTTGCAAATGATTCTGACAAAGGCTACCAAATCACTGGGAAATTTGAAAACCTGTAGAATGAGAAAACAAAATTGTTTCAACTAAATTAGGAACACATAGCGCCTGCTGATTCAGACAGAGCTAATGTGGGACTTTTTAAAACATATGTTGTCATCAGCTCCCAAGTTCCAAACGTCCCCTCAGAGAGAAACAAAAATGTCAATAAACAATCTTTAGTAAAGGACAGGGTAGTCTCACATTAGGACAAATCGTGGTCTTTTGGGTTGGATTAAAATTTATGAAGATCCTTTAAGTCAAAGAATCCTTTATATTAAGACTCTGGATTCCATGAAAATTACGCACTCACAGCCTGTGTTGACAATGTCAGCAGTTTCTTTATTTCTAAAAGGTAAATGATTTGATTTTCAACTGCATGATTTTTTCAAAAACGGCTTTGTTCTAATTTCGTCTCTTTTTCCCCACAATCCTGTGGGATGGGCTTATAGTATTGGTTGGTATGTTGTGTATTTGTTTTTGAGACTGGGTCTCATCTGTGTCGATGAAGATGACCATCTCCTAAGTGCTGGGATACCAGGCATGTACCACCATGCTGGGTTGGAACCCTGACTTTCCTGCATTCTAGGCAAGCACTCTACCAACTGAGTTATACCACCAGCCATTTCCTTAAATACTCCTTAAAAAAATGAGAACTAAATTTGAATTTAAATAATCATGTTTTTTACCCTAGGATGAAATGTAAGAATACCTCCACCTAACCTACTTGAGCATAGTCAATCATCCTTAAAGTTGATTATTTAGTCTGTGGTAGATATTGAAGATTTGGGGACTTTGTTTGTTTGTTTCATTGTTATTTGTTTTGCAGTGTTGAGACCTGAGTCAGGGCCTTGTATTCCTAGACAAGCACTGTACTACTGAGCAGCATCCCCAGGCCCTTCCTTCCTTCCTTCCTTCCTTCCTTCCTTCCTGCCTCCCTTCCTTCCTTCCTTCCTTCCTTCCTTCCTTCCTTCCTTCCTTCCTTCCTTCCTGCCTTCCTTCCTTCCTGCCTTCCTTCCTGCCTTCTTTTTCATTGACTGTACACAGCACATTTTGTATTCATTTCTTTGTGTATATGTGTTTGTGTGCACATACCACGATGCATGTGTGGGGACCACGATGCATGTGTGGGGATCAAAGGACAAGGTACAGTAGTTGGTTCTCTCCTTGGCACATATAGGACCCAGGGATAGAAGAACTTGGGCCATCAGGCAAGTGCCTTTACCCACTGAGCTTCTTGCCAACCCTTAAAGCAGTACCTTCTAGAATAGAAAAGCTTATCCTGTTGCTGGTATGCTTCATCCAGAACCTTTTCAATTCCAGCAAAAAAAAGTCTTTAATGAAGTTGGAGTTGTCATGTTCCATAATTCACTTTTCTTCATCAAACCCATCAGAAAGCTGAAAATGAATTCAGATTTTTCAAAAAATATGTCAATGTTATATATCAAAAGCTTAATATTTACTTTTTCTATAAATGTGTTCTAGTTAGATAATTTCAGAAAATTATACTTAGGATTTTGTGAACTTCCAAGGAAGACTTCCACCTCAGTCTGGTTCCTGGTTTGGTGTCACACCACAACTTCTTGCCCATATGAGAAGTGCTCATCCCAGGGTCAGGTTCATGGACAGTGGCATGTAGACCTTGAGTGCCTACTAGGAGTTCAGGCTTACTCATTCCCTTGGGATACCCATCTCCACCCCATAGCGATAGCCCTCAATCTTCTTCATGTTAGAAATAATAAGTTAAGAACAGGCCTTAGTCTTGGCAGAAACGTTAAGACCAAGCAACTGGGATACATCTAAGGCAAGAAACAAACAGATAAACAAACGGCACCATAATAACACCTGAATTACAAAAAAAAAATCCTTCTACATTATAAACTGCAAGATAGGCATTCTTTTATTTTGCTTGTGCAGTGGTTTAGCCTTTAACTAAATCTGGGGAGCCACGAAATTAAGAACACAAGCTTTGGGATTAGGTAACAGCTACCAAAATTCTAGCTTTGCCATTTATTAGTTCCCTGATTTTAGCATTTAGTTTATTTAATCCCTTTAAACTAACTTTCCTTCTCTGTCAAACAGGGGGATAAAGAGGCTTTAATGAGATAAAGCAGGTAGAGAACTAAACTCCCTTTATGGCTCTATAAATGATTATTACTAATTATGACATCATTCACTAAATAAGTGCTACCAAGATTATTATTCATGATTATCCATTAGTTCTCTGTTCTTGATTGTAGAGATTTTTTAAAATGAGTGTCTACAACTAAGGCAGACAAAATTTCTGCTCTGACATTCTAGTGCAAGGGGTAACATTCCTCTTCATGTGTCTCTCCATCAACCTTCATTTCTGCCTCTCTCCCACACGTTAGTAATCCATCTGTGCATAATCTCTGTGCCCCATCCTTCCCCTTCAAAACCTCAGTTTCAGTTGTCTTGATCTCCCTAGGGCACCCCACGCACTATGGAAACCTTTCCTTTCCCTGTCCTTAATGTTTGTGATTACTAAAAAATAACAAGACAAAGAATTTCAGTTCCCAGCACTGGAAAAAAGAAAGGATTGAATGTTGAAAGAAGGGATTCCAAATATAATCAGAGGTACTCTGGCTGTCCTGGAGACCATGTTGGCTGAGGTCTTCCATGCTGACAGCAAATAGCCTACAAGAAACAGTGTGCGTTGGGATGGGAAAAGGCTCGCATGCAGTCTGCTAGGGGAACCCTCCCTTCTGACAGACAGTAAAGAGAGCGTGAATCTCTATACAAGAACATGAGGTCTTGACTGAGTTCCTCATAAATGACAGCAGAAACTAGAGATTGTTATATCAGAAAAATCGATATGTAATTAGACGACTCAGTTGGAGTTGAGAGATCATCCCAAAGTGATGATGGAATTCTAGATCATAGGGTTTTTAAAAGTATTTTATTAATTAATTTTTATTTTATGTGTATGAGTGTATTGCCTGCATGTATGTGAGTACACCCATGTCGTGCAATGCTACAGAGGTCAGAAGAGGGCTTTGGATTCCCTTGGAACTGGAGTTAAGGATGGTTTGTAACCACCATGTGGGTGCTGGGAATCAAACCTGGGTCCTCAGTGCTCCTAACCGCTGAGCCATCTCCAGCCCCAGAAATCTAGATCATAGTTTTAATAACATCAGGCCTGTTGATTACGTATAAGAGAAACTAAAACAGAGGCAAATAACTTCAAGTCTCAAGAAGATTCAATGAGGCAATTTTTAATGCTGTGACTGAATGCACAGACTTTGTCATCAAACAGACCATGTTCTCTTTCAGGTCTATCACTTAGTAGGCTGAGTGATTTCTTGTGTATTTATTCATCCTGTGGATATTTATCAAGATTCAATCATATACATGGGGCTTTTGGGGGCACTGGGGATGTGTAATAATGAACAAACACATCAAAATCCTCATTTTCATGACACTATTGCTATAGTAGGGAATGATAGCTACCTATAAGGGAAAATAATAATATGTGAAAATAGTGACGGGAGGAAAGGTAGGACATAGGAGGGTCATGTGGAGTTCCAGTTTGTATATGGTATCCAGACACTATTATTTCAGCACTGTGAAGATAACTGCTGAGGGCCAAGGCTATAGCTCAGTTGAGGGACTATTTGTGCAGCATGTACAGCACCCTGGGTTTCATCCCCAGTGCTAAAAGCCCCAGAATGGTGGCCTTCACCTGTAATGCCAACACTTGGGAAGTTAGAGACAGGAGGATCCGAAGTTCGGTGTCATCCTTGGCTATAAAGCAAGTTCAAGGTCAGTCTAGGATACAGGACATGCTGTCTTAAAAGACAAAGAAAAAAAGAAAATGAAAACATCAATAAAAATCTGCTGAACCTCAACAATGATAAACACATGATAGACAATCACATCCAAGGCATGAAGGGTTTCAAAGCAGGTAGCAGTTTTACATAAAAATGATAAATGGGCCGGGCGTGGTGGCACACACCTGTAGTCCCAGCACTTGGGAGACAGAGGCAGGTGGATCTCTGTGAATTCAAGGCCAGTCTGGTCTACATAGTGAGTTCCAGGCCAGCTGGGGCTACAGAGAGACCCTGTCTCAAAAAGACAAAATAAAATGATAACAGGTCAATTATAATCACTGAGTCAGCAAACACATTGGCAGAAGGCATTTTTAAATTTATTTTTATTTTATGTGCTTGAGTATATTGCCTGCATGTATGTAAGTGCACCTCTGTCATGCAACACCTGTGGAGGACAGAAGAGGGTGTCGGATCCCCTGAAACTGGAGTTACAGAGGGTTGTTAGCTGCCATGTGGGTGCTAGGATTTGAACCCAGGTCTTCTGTAAGAATACTCAGTGTCTAATCACTGAGCAATCTCTCTAGCCCTTGCCAGAAGACATTTGACACAGATAAACATCAATCTCTTGCGATGTATATACCTGCACCTTCCTAGTTCCACATGCTCCTGAGTTAGAGAAATTTTTACAACAAATTTTCTAATGCTCATTAGCTAACTACAAGAAATATATTCTCTGTGCCAGATCCGAGTCAGAATGGCACATTCTTTTTTAATAGAAAATTGGAAAGGGAGGGCAGAGTGGTGCATGCCTTTAATCCCAGCACTTGGGAGGACGTGGCATGAGGATCTCAGCCAGCCCAGTTCACATAGTGGCCAGCTGGGGTTACAGAGAGACCATCTCAAGATAAGAGCAGAAAGATTACAAATAGATATTTAATGCCTATGCTATCTTAGTGCAATATTTGGCCAAAATATCAATGATGAGTAAGGCTATAAAATTAAATAGTAAAACATGAAATAAGTCATCATTTTATATCCAAAATATAACTATATGTTTTTGTTTGTGAATCACTGCAAATATGGTCACCCCACAGGTTTAAATGATCAGTAAACTGTCGCACTTTCTATAACCACCAAGGCGAAAGAACTGGGTCAGGTCAAATTATATTTATAGAGTTACCACACAATCCCTGTGCTGTTAGCTTAACCTCCAAGACCTTGAAAAGCATTCCAGACCATTTTGTTTTGTTGCTTTAATTGCTGTTTGGGGACAGAAGATAGGAAGCCCAATGTTTTGACCGCTTATGTAAATAAATGGGCAAAGCAATTTTTCTCCCAGATGGGGGTTTCTGCAACTTTGGCCATTCTTCAAGTTCAGTGGTTACACAAGCCTTAACTGAAGAATGTTTACCTTTACATTAGGAATTATTTGGCCAGACTTCATCAGCAACAGAGTGAGCAAATCCTTCTAGATCCTTACAAGGAGAAAAGGGCAAAAGCCAGGTATCTAAACGGCCCAGCAAATGGAAAGAATCATTATGTTATATAAGGAAAGAAAAATGACCCAGAAAATAACTGCGGGAAAATTGTCTGGTCCTAACAAAACTATCCCATCAAGTAGGAAAATTCCAAAATGGGAAATTCTCAGTAAAGATGATCCTTCATCATCACCTCTGCTACCAAAGAAATGCTAGTGAAATTGGATGTCATTGTTCCCGAGCTTCACTGCTGATTGGTTAGTGTTAGGCTTGGTTGTTATACTAATTATATTTCCCATCACTGTGATAAAACATCTGGCAAAGGTAACTTAAGAACGACATTTATTTGGGCTCACATTTGAGGGTACCGCCCATCCTGGTGGGAAAGTTCTTGTCAACAAGGTGTGAGGTAGCTGGTCACATTGTATCTACAGTCAAGGGACAGAGAGATGAATGCAGGTGCTCGGTTTACTTTTTCCTGTTAATGTGTCCAAAGCCTCAGCCCATGGGATAGTGCTACTCACATTCAGAGTGAATTTTCCCTTTTCAGTTAAACTTTTCTAGAGCAACACCCTTAGAGACACCCAGATATGTGTTTCCATGATGGTTGTTAATGCACTTAAGTTGACAATGAAGATTAAAGTCACTGGTGTGAAGCATCTTCCTAAAGACTAGTATATTGAAGGCTTGGTCCCAGCTGATAGATCTACTCATTGAGAAGTGACTGGATCATGAGGGTTCTGACTCATCAGTGGATCAGACCATTGACAGATCCATGATTTGATGATATTATAGGGTGGTGATGGGAGGTGGGGCCTGGATGGAGGAAGTAGGTCATCATCAGTGGTGTGCCTTTTGAAAGGCGTCTTATCCCATCCCCTGCCTGTATTGTGTTTGCTCCCTGGCTTCCATGAGCACCTTTGCTCCACTCCACCCTTCTGCCATGGTTGTCTGTCTCACCATGAACCCAGGGACAATGCAGCCAGCTGATCATGGACTGTGAGCCCTGAAATGATGAATTAATGTATTTCCTTTTTCAAACTGTTTGTTTTAGGTATTTGTCACAGCAATGAAAACTCTGACTAATCCAGTGTAGTCCACAATATCAGACGGCAGATCTGGGTCTAATTCACTGTTCTGTTCACATATCCGCAAAAAACATTTTAGCAAGCCAGCAAATATGGCATTTAAAATATTGCTATACTTTAAAAAATGCATCCTTTTGATTATGCTTTTTATTTCCTTGGAGAATCAGAAGTCTAAGGCATACTATGGTATATCAAGTTTCCTTTGGAGATAGTCTTTGTTTTTATATATTTCTAAGCATTCTTGATTTTAAAATATCTAAACCTAAGCTTACAAGATGGCTCAGCTGGTAGAGGCACTTGCCACCAACCCTGATGACCGGAGTTCAATCCCCAGAAGCCATAGGATGAAGAAAACAGATTCCTTCATGTTGTTCTTTAATTTCCACATGCTCACCAAGGCACACATGTGCACACACACACTCAATAAATAAATGTAAAAATACCTAAACTACGCTAAAATCAGCCAAACTCGAAAAACAATTACAAGAAATATTTTTAAAATATTTTATTTATTATTTTTATTCTGTGTATATGAATATGCCGCCTGCATTTATGTAAATGCACGTGTTTCTTGCAGTGATGATGGAGGTCAGAAGAGGGAATGGGATTCCCCTGGTAATGGAGTTACAGACAGTTGTTAGCCACCATATGAGTGCTGGGAACCAAAGCTGGGTCTTCTGCAAGAGCCATCTCTTCTGCTGAGCCATCTCCCAAAGACTAGTGTATTGAAGGCTTGGTCCCAGCTGATAGCTGGAGTTCACAGCAAGATATAAGATTCACTCTGTATTTCATGTCAACCAATAATAAGCTAAGAGATTGAATCGGGGGTTTGTGAGTTGGCTCAGCAGGAAAAGGAACTTGCTGCCAAGCCTGATGACCTGAATTTGATCCCCAGGACCTACAGGCAGAAAGAGAGCACCAATGCCCAAAAGCTATCTTCTGACCGCTTCTGAGTGCTGTGGCATGCTTGTACATACACACACACACACACACACACACACACACACCAAATAAATAGATAGATAAAAACAATAAATAATTTTTAAAAAGATTGAACTGGTCAGAAGCATAAGATTATGGAAGTTTTGATATTTTTAAAAGAATCATTAAGTTTATATACTAGCTATTGCCTATGAAAAAATGAAACACCAACACAAAAGGCATTAAAGATTTTTTTTCTGCAACACTCTGCTAATGAATTTCATGTACACCACATGAAATAATTTCAACTGATTTTCAGTAATGGGGTTTTACTTCAAAATATATTCACCAGCAAAGAAATATTTCTGATATACTTGATTGAGATTGAGCACAAAATAATTTGTTTGTTTTTATATCTTTAGGATTAGACATGTTTATCACACTCTAGGAAGTAGATGAGATTGTTGAGTAAGTAAACAAATGAATAAATAATTCGATGAAAATACAGGCTGGAGAGATGGCTCAGTAGTTAAGAGCACTTACTGCTCTTGCAGAAGACCCAGGTTTGATTCCCAGCACCCACATGGCTACCAACAGCCATCTGTAACTTGAGGTCCAGGGGATCCAACACCCTCTTCCAGCCTCCAGGGCACCAGGCATGCATGTGATCCACACACAAACATGGCAGGCAGATACTCATACATACACATAAAATTAGATATTTTTTTTTTAATGCAGGGCAGACTCAAGGTGATTATCTTGGATTTCACCTGAGAAAGATTCCACTTCAGCAGAAACATGCTCAGCATGCATTCTTTCAGAAATCTTTAAATTTACAAGAAAATTATTTTCTGGATCAAGTGATAACTGATTTTCACTTGCCTTTTAAATTCAATTCTCATCGTAAAGTATTGCACAGGAAAAAAATAAACCATTAACTTTCTAATATATTTTAATTTTCAAAAAATATATATATATATGAAGTCACTTAGAAAATATTTACTATCTCCAAACACAAGTAACAAACATAATCCTGGTTTGGTATAGAGGGAGTATGACTGGGGATAACAGACTTACAGACTCCAAAAGGACTCTGAGAAATGAATCTTTTATTGGGAACAGATAAAGAAATTGAGAAGTTACCCTGCGTGGTGGCACAGGCCTTTAATCCTAGGGCTCAACAAGCAAATCTCTATGAGATTGAGGCCAGCCAGATCTATGCAGCAATTTCTAAGCCAGCTGGGGCAGCAAGGAGACCCTTTCTCAAAATAAAAGTAGGGATTGAGGTACTGAAGAGATATCTCAGTGGTTAAGAGCACTGGCTGTTCTATCAAAAGATCCAGGTTCCGTTCCCTGCACCTACATGGCAGCTCACACCCATCCTTAACTTCAGTTCCAGGGGATCAGACACCCTCTTATGTCCTCTTTGAGCATTGCATAACACCGGTGCACTTATACATCTGTAGGCAAAACATTCATACACAAATATTTTTTAATTCTTTTTTAAAAAGAAAGAACTTGAGGAGCTGCCCCAAAGTCACACAGTCATGAAGTTGGTGCTGGGATTTGCACCTTGACCCCTGTCCAAGACAGCACAAGGCACCATGCAGACCCTAAACTGCTTCTTAACACCTCAATATGATTTGCAAAGTCTGATTCTGCTAGCTATAGCAATATTACACATTGCAGAGGGGGCAATTATCAGCCAAATTTTCCTTGTAGTTCAAGTTACCAATCACCCATTTCATTGTCTTAGGAAAGAATTAGCCTACTTTGCAGCAGGAGCCTCCGTTTTGACTGCTTCATCAGGCCTCAAGTTTCAGTATGTAAATGGCCGTGTGTTTCACACCCATTAAACAGAAGAACTGCATGCTAAATTAGGAATACACCAGGGGAGGGGGCTGTTAGCTCAGTAGGAAGCAGTTCTGCATTAGTTCTACAACCTTGTTCTCTAGATGTTCCTGGGCGGACTAGGTAAGGAGAGAACAGCAGAAGGTCATTAACACATACGTCTCCATTGGGGCCTCTACCAGACCTTCATTTGAGGGTTGGGGATTGGAGGAAGATAGTTTATGTTTTAATATAATATTTTATTTATTCTTTGAAAATTCATACATGAATGTCACATATGTTCATTATATCGACCCCCTCCTTAACCCCTCCAACTCTCCCTGGACTTCCCCCCACATCCCAGAAGCAAGACAATGTAAAGTGTGTTTGAGGCTTTACAGAGTCAAAGGGTTGAGCTGTGACTCATTTCTTATCCTTTCTTTGTTTCTGCTGTTTTCTGTTCAAGGACAGAGCAAGGATGGCCCATTCTTTAATGCAAAGTAAAAGTTTACGGGTAAAGACAATGGCATCCTCTCTTGTTTAGTGACCTTGAATGTGGAATGTGAGTTTGCTTTTATGAGATTTTTGTCTCTAAGTTTGGTTGGGCATTAGGAAGTTCATGATTTGTATTCTGATGGAAAAAAAGGAAGGAAAGGCCAGTGAGAGATAGCTCAGATGGTAAAGGCACTTTCCACCAAGGCTGACAACTGGAGTTCAATGCCTAGGAAAGAGAGAACCTACTCCTGAAAGCTGTCTTCTGACCTACACGCACATACAGAGAGAGAGAGAGAGACAGAGACAGAGAGAGACTGAAACAGAGACAGAGACAGAGAGAGTAAATAAATGTAGAAAAGAATTTTTTGGTTTTTTTGTCTTTTCGAGACAGGGTCTCCCTGTAGCCCCAGCTGTCCTGGAACTTACTATGTAGATCAGGCTGGGCTCGAACCCACAAAGATCCGTCTGCCTCCCGAGTGCTGGGATTAAAGGTGTATGCCACCATGCCTGGCCAGAAAAGAATTTTTAAAAAGAAAGGCAGGAAGAAAAGGACAGAGGGAAGGAAAGGACAGGAAGGCAGGTAGGTTAGAAGGGAGTGCCATTCATTCTGAAGCAAGAAGACGGTCACACGCTGTCTTTGTAGTTCTGTTTGTCTTTATTGGAGAGCCTACAAGAACCAGTGACACTCAGTGCATGTAGGTGCAAAAGTACAGAGGGTTATGGGACTAGGAAGAATTTTCCCAGCAAACCTTGACCCAAAGAGCCTCACTCTTAGCTTTCATCAATGTGACTCTACTCACCCTGAGGCCAGGACCATTTTAATCATTTCAACCCCAAATGAGGTAATACAAACCATATATAGGAAATGAGCCATTTGCCTGGTAAAGCTCCCTTGAGGATATGTTATTTTTTCCCAAAACGAAAACTTCTTTCCCAAATTTCCAAATTTTGGCAAAGATAAATGATTAGGCAAATTGACCCTTCTTGACTGATGAAACTAGTCACGCCAGGGCTCAGATTTGACCCATCTTCCTCCAACCACAAATACTTGACATGTTTTGGAAAGTCCTACACCTGGCAGTTTCTGGCTGACTTCAGAGAGCTTTTAGTGCATTGCATAACAAGAGCACAGACATCCATCAGCAGGTCTCATTTGCCCCAGTGTATTTCATCTTATTCTAATTAAGCTAATGCCTCTGAAGCAGTTGGCTTCAGTTTCACTTATTTATTTCTTAGAGGATCTAGTCAACTAATAAGGACACAGGCACATCACAGTTCCAAGAATGAGACCAAAGCGCCTCAAAACTTAGGCACGAGGTTAAGGAATGTTCCAAAAATCCTGGTGCAACTGAGATGAGCTCATCCATTTTGAATCTAGTTCCTGCTGTCCCAAGTTTATGGTGGTATCTCTGAGCTGCATATGGTCCCTTGCATATGGTCCCTCCTAATCAAGAAATATTCTTGAAAGCATTGAGAGTGACATCAACATAGCAGATAACCCGAAATCCAGAATGACAAATTAAAAATGCAAATCATTAAAAGAATTCAGCAAATATAAGTAACCGTGAGTGCTCAGCACAGATGGGTCATCTGTATCAACCTGCCCACATCCAGGCTCAGGGGGCATTGAGGAAGAGGAGCAGAAAGAATGTAAGAAAAAGGATGGGTAGGTGCTGTGAAACATGGACTTCTGGGCATAACATGCCTATCTCACACATCAACCCACAACAGCTGTGGTTACTGGCACAAGATCAGGACAGTCAAAACCCCAGCATGGATGGTTGAGGGGTTCCTGAGGTCCCAGCCACAGCCTAGGAGCTACTGACAGTTAATGGCTGTTGAAAGAGGGACAGCCACTCCCCTTTGGAGACTTGGCCCCTAGAAGGTTGCCCAAGACCCAGTGGATGGCCCCATACCCATGCCCACATGAGCAGCACTAATTGGACTCAGGGAGTTACTGGTAACAATAAAAAAAAGGACACGAAGTTAGGTGGGAGACGAAGGGCCATAGGAAGAACTGGAGGGAAACAGTGCTGGGTGGATAGAATCAAAGGACATTGTATAGATGTATGAAATTGTCAGAGAATAAATGAAATATTATTAAAACAAAGAATTCAGCACATTGATTTTATTCTTCATGGCAGACTTTGTACAATTAATAGAAACATATTTTGGAATTGCATGCCAAAGTGAAGGAGTTGTATCAAAATGTAGGCTACAAACATGACAATATTGAAAATAAAATCAGAAATTTTGCATAGGAAAACTTCATCTACTCATGAACTAAAAAAATATGAAGTTTGAACACATAACACTCTCTCTTAAATACAAACTACAGTGAAAAAGACTACAACTCAGTTTGGGTAGGTTAAAGATGTCCTCAAAATATGAAATAAATGTTGCAGTCAGTGTAGGATGAATGAATGACAGGACACTGAGGTCAGTAACTGCCCTGATGCTAGTGGAGGCCCAGAGGAACCTCTCAGCACAGGAACCTTGGCAGCTTTCAGGGCCTTGAGATGAAGCTTTCAAAGCAATTTGTTTTTAAAAATGAAGGATTTAAAAATGTTCTAAGAAGGACTAGGGATGAAGCTTGGTGGTAAAGTTCTTGCCTGGTGTGCACAGTCTTGGGTCTGATCCCAGGACTTAAGGAAAGAACAGGCAACACTATTTTATTTTTAATTTTTCATAATTGATTTTGTTTTCTTCATTTTGTATGGCTTGGTTTCTTATTTTAATATATTTTCTAGTTTTTAAACATTACTTTTATTTATTTATTTTAGGGGGTGTCTGTGTAGAAGTCAGAGAACAGATTGCAAGAGGGTTTTCTGCCTCCACCAAGTTCCATCCTGGAGATTGAACTCAAGTCATCAGACTCAGTGGCAGCCAGATCATCAGCCCCTAATAATACTTTTTTAATAATTTACCTTGATAATTTATTTTAGAAAGAATACATATCTGATGAATGTTTATACATTTCATATTATATAATACATTTCTAATTTTATTAGAAATGTATTACCTGGTTAATTATAATGAGTTTTGAAAATATCATATATTTTGAAATTTTTTAAAACTATTTTTATCTTATGTGTACGAGTGTACTGCCTGCATGTATGCAAGTGCACCCATGTTGTGTAATGCCATGGAGGTTAGAAGAGGGCTTCAGATTCCCCTGGAACTGGAGTTAAGGACAGTTCACAGCTGCCATGCGGGTGCTGGGAATCGAACCTGGGTCCTCTGCAAGAGCAGTCAGTGCTCTTAACCACTGAGACATCTCTCTAGCCCCGAAAATATTG
>NW_008329031.1:616041-632781 GCF_000622305.1 Nannospalax galili
TTCAAGGCCAGCCTGGTCTACATAGCAAGTTCCAGGTCAACTGGGGCTACAGGGAGACCCTGTCTCAAAAAGACCAAAAAAAATTAAAAATAAAAGACTGACTAGGTGTGGTGGCTCACACCTTCAGTCCCAACATTTGGGAGGCAGAGGTAGGTAGATCTCTGTGAGTTCAAGGCCATCCTGCTCTATATATCAAGGTCCAGTCCAGCCAGGGATACATAGTGAGACCCTGCCTCAAAATAAATAAATCAATAAATAACCAACATTAATCAGAGAACTTAGCATTTTGTTAATTTATCTCCCCCTCCCCCATTTATTTTTTTGGTAGGGTCTTACAATTTTTATTTCAAATAGGTTTGTTTTTTTTTTTTCAGAGCTGAGGACCAAACCCAGGGCCTTGTGCTTGCTAGGCAAGGGCTCTACCACTGAGCTAAATCCCCAACCCCTCAAATAGGTATTTTTAAGAACACAAATTTCTTGCATGCACTGCCAGGGGCAGTAGGGTGGGCAGTAGCTGGAGCATGACTGCCTATCTTACATCATTTCAACAAGGCTAAGGGTGGGTACGTAGACACATTTGTTCAGTGTTTAGGTAGCTGTATCTGGGAAGGCTGATATTTGTGAAGATGCAGAGGGTAACTAGGCTCCAGAGAGTTACCCTTTAGAATCGTGGTGCCCTTTGCTCTGCTTCCAGGAAAACAAAGAGAACTTCTTCTGTAATTATCTTTCTTGTGTATGTGTTGACCAATACACATACATACATGTGTCAGTAAGAATATACATAATTATTGTAAATGAATGTCTAATAATCCTAATTTTCCCAGAAGTATGTTTCTCTATTTTTTATAATTTATTTGCTTATTTATTTTTATGTGTATGAGTGTTTGCCTGCATGTATGTAAATGCACCACATGTGTGCAGTGCCTATGGAGACCAGAAGAAGGCATCAGATTCCCCTGGAACTGGAGTTAGGATGGTTGCCATCTACCATATAGGTGCTGGGAACCCAACCTTGGACCTCTGCAAGAGCAGCCAGTGCTCTTAACCACTGAGCCATCTCTCCAGTCCCAATTTCTCCACCTATTAGCATCAGAATACCAATTTGTCCATCTCTTGTGAATAGCTCTGGTCTAAATTGATTTGCTTTGAACTAGAGATGATTTTTAGGGTGAAGTGTGCTAGAGCAGTAAATAAATGAGAAAACCAATTAATGTAACTCAGCTGTGTAATTCCCCTGCCAGACTCACAGAATTACATGATAAAAATTGCACGCCTGCTCCCTGCTCTGCAGTTTGAAATTGCCTGTTTGTTCCACAGAGATTCGAGTTTCAGGGAAGCAAGTATGACAGACTAGGACACTGGCCATTCTTTAATCAGGACATAATTAATCAGAAGGTGGTTTGAGAGATTCCTTGTTTATTTTTGAGAATTTCATATATAAGTATTGTCTTTTCATTATTTCCATCCCTCCTAGTCTCACACCAACTCCTTCCATGTCCCCCAACTCCCTCCTAATGTCTTGTCCTCTTCTTTGATTATTATTGGTACATACACATGCATATATATATTCACACACACATATATATATTTTTTTATATATATATGTATATATATTTTAGGACTATGTTTAGGATTGCCCACTTGGGATTAGATAACTTTCACAGAGTTAGTTCCTCAAGAGAACTGATCCTCCCTCCCTCAGCATCCATGGCCTGGAGCACTTCATCTTGAGGTGGGACCCCATGACATCCCCCCATCCACATTGGCATTTCAACTGGTGTTCATTATGCAGATCTCATTAGACTACCACACTGTAGAGATTTCATTGGTGCAGCTTCCCTGTCATGGCCAGAATTTATTAACTAGCAGAAAGTGTCTTGTCGTAATTCATTTGTGTGTCTGTGTGCATGGCATGCAGGTGTCTGCAGAGAAGAGGCATTGGATCTCCTGGAGCAGGAGTTACAGGTGGTTGTGAGCTGCCTGAAATGAGTGTTGAGAACCCAATGCGAGTCTTTTGAGGGGAGCACAGCAGACACTCTTGATTACGGAGCCATCTTTCCAGCCCTAGAGATTTCTTTTTAGATGTGTGAGGGAGTTCTCTATAAACCTAACTTTCTTGGAATTCTTAATTGTTTTTCTCTGAACAATGCACTATCTGCTGTTATTTTTTTTCACTCGGGAATTTATGAAGCTTAAAAACTATTTGTTTGATTGATAGATTAGACAGACAAGGTACCTAGACACAAATCAAGAAGACACAAATTATAAGAAGCCTTATTCCTGTAACATGGTAGTGCTCTAAATATTATTACTTTATGATTAACATCAATCCATATAATTTTTTGGTGTTTTGAGACAGTCTCACTATGTACTCCTGGCTGTCCTGAAGCTCACTATGTAGACAAGGAAACTACTTACATTCTTTTAAAATTGATAAGATTTTAAGGTACAAAGAGTCATGATGTGAGTCATTTTCTCTGACTTCAACTCTAGACAATATTTGTATCTTAAATTGAATAAAAATATGAAAGACACAATAAGCCTGTGAACCATGTCCTTGGGGCAGGGAGGAGGGTGTTACATACCTTTCAGAAAAATTCAAAATTGATTTTGTATGTATGAGTCACCACTGGGGTTTCCATAATGATAAAATGAATTAAAAAACAAATCTGTAGATTACAACAAAAAAAATAAACTTTATTGTTCTTTTTTTTCCTTTGGGGGAAGTGAAAGGTAGTGTGTGTGTGTGTCTGTGTGTGTGTGTGTGTGTGTGTGTGTGTGTGTGTGTGTGTGTTAAATCTGTAGATTACAACAAAAAAAATAAACTTTATTGTTTTTTTTCCTTTGGGGGAAGTGAAAGGTAGTGTGTGTGTGTGTGTGTGTGTGTGTGTGTGTGTGTGTGTGTACGTGTACGTGGAAGCCAGAGTTCAACCATGAGTATTTTTCCCTCGGAATTCATCCGCCTTGTTTTGTTGAGACGGGGTCTTGCACTGGGATTTGGGGCTCACAGATTCAGGTAAGCTGGCTGGCCAGAGCCCCAGGGACTCACCATCTCTACCTTCCCACTCTGGGATTACGAGCCCTACCACAGTTCTTTACCTGAGTGCTGGGGATTGAACCCAGGTCCTCATGCTTACACAGCAAGCACTTTACTGACTAAGCAATGACCCCAGCCCTAACTTTTTATTTTCTTAAAAGTCATTTAAGACAGAAAAATCATATTTCGAGTATGCAAAATATTTTCCAAATAAGGCAGATAATTTGTAAAACTCATTTCAGTCTATAATCAATAGTGATATTTAAGGCACAGACTGCCTATGTGTAATGGGTGAAAATACTAACCATTGCTATAAGCAAAGAAACATTGAATTTAACCTTGATGGTGTGACTTAAAAGCTGTGTCACTACACAGAATGACTTAATCTTTCTGAGTAGCAGTTTTCTCACCTGTAAACTAGGAATGAAAACTATTTCACTGTTCAAATCATTATGAACTGACAGTGTACAAGCAGCAGCAACTTACCTGACACACTGCAGGTTCTCAATAATTATCACCAATGCCAGCTCTGCGGCTGTTACAATGGGAAAGGTCAGGAGCTAAGGGCAGATCCAGAAGTCTAGGAAAGACTTACAGGAGGAGATAAATTTTGATGAGGCTCTGCAAGTACTCAATGAGGAACTTAGACTGGAGTGTTAGTGGAAAGGACAGAGTGTTTAGGTAGAGGAAATGACATATGGTAGGTATACAGAGATTTTTTTAAACCTGTTTCTGGGTGGATAAATCATGTTCTTTTGTGTTTTGATGTATCCACGGAATTCTTCTCCTTCTTGCTTGTTATCTCTAAATAGAGCACATTGGGAATTGTCAATCCAGTCCACCCTTCAATGTGGCAAGAATTACATAGTTAGCTACAAGTGCTTCTGGAATACTTGGGTACAGAGACCTACCTACAGATCAGGCATGTTACCTTGTAGCCAGAGGGAAAGGAAGGAAAAGGTGAGAATTCAGAACCTGGGGTGTAGGCTCAGCTGTAAGGGCCAGAATTACCCAGAGATCAAGTAGTCACTACCTGGGAATCTGAAGGAATTCAGGAAGCCCATGTTACTGTTAAAATATGTGCAACAATCTAGCAGCCTTCCAGGGAGCTAAATTTCCCAGGGCTATGGCCATCCCAGTTATCCAGCTACAGCTTTAGTGAGAACCAGGCAGGGTCCCCGGCACACTCCTGGCCTCTTGCTCTGATTCTTTGCTCTGTTTCTCTCTCCTGTCCACTCTAGCCCCTGCTGGCAGCCTCTCCTGCTTTCATTCTGTCATGATTTCTGTTTTGACAGGTTTCTACTGTCTCAAGGGTCTACTTATCACCTTCTGAGCCTACCCCCGCTGTAATCATTTAGATGCTCTCCAATATAGAACTGTTCCTCTTACATAAAGTTTTCTGGAAAGTTTGTAGAAACCTTTTGTTTCAGTGGTTCTAATTAAATTAGGTCAGAATGATGTTATTGTGGGCAGTGTAAAATATATGATACCCAATGTTAGGAAATCCCACCTGGGCTGCAGGCATGAAACTGTCCTGGCATGTGTACCCCTTCCTTTGGCTATCAGACTCTTGAGACAATAGACCCAAAGGAGTTGGAATTCCCCTAGAAGTCTCCTGCTCTGGGAGGAAAAGTCTAGGGCTCTGGTCCCAGCCAGACAGGGAGCTTGTCTGTGGAAGGAGATTTCATACACTTACTTCTGACAACTTGTCAGACCCCTTACAGGACAGGCCTGAGCTGAGACAATGATGGGTTGATGGTGAGCAAGGCCACACCTTGACCAGGGCTGCTTAGCTGTACATTCCTCCTGCCCTCTATTTAAAACTGAACCTCGTATTACAAAGATGGACTTGTGGGTTGCTAGACATCGTTACTTGTTCCTTGTCCCAATGTGACCTCACTGAATAAGTCTCTTAGCTTTTCATTATTACCTGTCTCTAATTCATCAAGCCTAGCTTATTAGCACTGCCAGGGCTCAGGTTCAGTCTCTAACGATTTGGGTGACAGGCAGGGCCTGTAGTGAGCATGTCCTTATGTCTTCTACAACACTGTAGCTCCTTCACAGTCTTCACAGGCTGACCATCCTGTTAGAGAATAAAAGAACATGAGAGGGTGTGCAGAGGACCAGCAGTGTGTAAATTAACAGTTCCCCAAAGGATAGTCCTTAAGCCCATCACTTTCTTTTTAATATATTTTCATTTATTGTTTGAAAATTTTCTGTATACAATGTAATTTGATCACATCCACATCCCATTTTCCTTCTCCAACTCCCACCCAAATCCCCCTTAAAACACCTCCTCCCAATTTCATGTCCTCTTCTTTTTTAAAATATCCCACGGAGACTAATTTGTGCTACTCATGAGTATGGGACCATCCTCTGGAGCATGGGCAGCCTACCAGTGGCCACACCCCCAAAGAAAGGTGACTCCTTTCCCAGCAACCACAACTGCCAATAACTCCTTAGCTGGGAGTGGGGCCTTGTCAGCCCCTCGCCCATCACTTTCATACGAAGGAATTTTCCTGCTTACTAACTGATTCTAATGCAACTCATTATGTACGAAGTTAAATAGGAATGGTGATGATGATGATAATAGTTAATGCCTATTTGGTAGTCTGGTTAAATAATGCCATTAAATTAAGTAATACTACTTAACTAGACTTTATTATGATCATTCCCTTCTTAAAGACTCGGAAAGGCACATAATCCATTTATGGCAGATGTGTTATCAAAATCTCAGACTAATTGCTCATCATTTTACCAAAAAAAAAAAAAAAAAAAAAAAAAAAAAAAAAAACACCAAAGGAAAACAGGAAACAGGAATTGGTGAGATGAAATGGATTTGTTTACAGTTTTGACCAGAACTCGGGAGAAAAAAATATTCTCAGCTTCTCTCTCTACTTTGCCTATTAAAATTTACAATGAAATACAAGCTGAGAGATGGGTATGTATAGATTTCATTCTGAGTTACACTATCACAACTGTGAAGAAAATGTGTCACATTAGAAAAATAGTTTAAAATAATATTTTTCTTCAGGTTCCCGGAAGCCAGGGTGAAGCCACCAACAGGAACTGGTGCCACTATTCCTCGTTGACATCTGCCCCAGCATATAATTTCACCATACAGATATCGTGCAATCCATTGGGTCTGTGCTTGCTTGGTAAGGAACCTGATGGAATTTGCTTTATTTGTTAAATTGCTAAAATGTTTCCCTAAATCCATTCTCTGCAGAAAAATGCATGTTCTATGTGGAAGGAGACATGGAAACCAGCCTTCAATCTTCTTTCCTGACAATTCGTTCCACACTCCGCCCTGTGAATATAAACTTTTGGGCTTTTTCATCTGTTATGTATAGTTTTGCTTTGATTTGCTCTGTTGTGTTTGAGATAAGGTCTCTTTTTCTTTTTTTTTTCCCAAGTTCACAAAAACTTTATTGAGAATTTCATACATGCATATAAGGTGGTTTGATCAGATCCATGCCCTCTCCCTCCGCTCTAACATTACCCCCTCAGAAGAGGTAACCCTAAAATCTTTTAAGGATTAGATACAAGGTCCCAAATACTTTTGACATTTTTGGCCTTGGAAAAGAGTGTGTTGCTAACAGGCCCAAGGACATTTTGACTTTTAGCCAAGAAACTGGCTATATTTCTTTGGGGTCTTTTTACCCTAACTGCCTAGACAATTCCTACCTCCTATTCTTATCCCAGATTGGCCTGTAGGTCACTTTGAACTTCCTGCCTCAGCCTCCAAAGTGCTGTGATGGCCTTGATCTTCCTGCCTCAGCCTCCTGAGGGCTGGAATGATACATGTGAGAAACCAGACTGCAGACCTATTTGATTTTTAAGCCCAAAAGTTAAGAGCCCAGTACAGCTGCTAAACTTCTCTGACCAGGTTAGTCTAGGTGAAGCTTTACCATTGTGACCTGTTACTGTTAGTGGTCAGCCTGCCTCCTCTCTGGACAAAGCCCAAAGGATCCAGTCAGCTACCAGGTAGGAAAATCACCAGGTTGAAAAGAAAGCTTAGAGCCATTAATCAGCTGGTAAGTCATTTCTAGGAGACTGAATGTGGGGGTGGCATATTGATAGAACATTGCTCATTTCGAGTCTGAAAAACAGATGTACTCTTGCATGTCTGGGGGCTAGCTCATTCAGTTATGACAGCAGAGAAGAAAGGCTAATGAACAAAACAGCATGACTCACATCCTGGCATGGATGTGCATCATTAGGCACCTCGGCTTGAATAAAAAGAGAGAAAAGGCAAGACAACATCAAGAGGGTTTTGAATTGGCATTGGAAAATTAGGTGCATTCTTTTTTCAGTTCACAAATGACTTTATTTAAGGAGCTGGTGTTGGCACAGTTTATGTATGCTAAAACTGGCCTCTTGTCTCTTTCCAAATTATGCACTGGAGACAGGCACATGGATATGACTCTGCCCTTTCACACTCCCATTTTCCCATCTGTGTGTCTTACTGAAACTTTCTTAGGGAGTTTCATTATGTAAAGTTCATACTATAAGAATCCCATGAGCTTTCTTTAGCCCAGAGAAGATTTTCTATGGCAGCCCATAATTTGTTATATGTGTACTTCAACTGTATAAAACTGCCATTTTTATACATTAAACATGATCAGTATTGGCATTTCAAAGAATTCAGCCTAATGCGTGCGTGTGTGTGTGTATGTGTGAAGCTCTTTGCGTATTTGACTTCCGTTAATGCTCTAGATTTCCTAAAAAGTAGGACAAAATCCTGCAAGAAATACATTTAAAACAAGAGAATGGAATAATTTGTCTCTCTGAGGTAGTCCAGGATTCAAATTTTTTTATTAGTTTCTTTTTGTTGTTTGAGACTGAGTCTTACTATGTAGCCCCAGCTGCCCTTTATCTCACAGGGATCTGCCTGCCTCTGCCTCCTGAGTCCTGGGATTAAAGGTGTGCATCACCAAGCCTGCCTCAAATTTATTTTTATAACCTAGAGTACATACTTCCTTTGGTCTGTGAAGGATAGAGACCAGGAGGTTACCGGGATCATCTGGACTATATAGGTTGCTTTGAGATAAGCCAGATGTGGCGTCACCTCCCAGCACTTGAGAGGTGGAGGCAAGAGGCAGAAGGTCAAGCTACACAGTGAGTTCAAGGCCAACTTGGGCTCCATAAGATGCTGTCTTCAAAAAACCAAAACAAACAAAATTTTTTAAAAGCTGCCTTGGGAGAAGCAGCTAAGGGTAGAGACATTGCTTCCATCATCCGGTCTCAACCTGGGATGATGCCGCGCACAGGGTAAGTCACCGTGTTCCCTATCTGCTCCCACTCCCAAGCTCTGGCAGAATTAATTTAGACTGTTTCAGTGATTTTAATACTTATTTCTATAATAAGCCTTGAATGAACAAGCATTCTTAGTTATTATTCAGTCCACCTTTGGGCAAAAATCTATCTTGAATTTATTTTGGAGGAATCCAAGTTTTCCCAGAAATTTGAAAAAAAAAATGCTTATAATATAATTGAGGAAAGGTGTCCAAACACTGAAATGTAGTTCTCTCCTTTTCCAAATTATAGACCGTGAGAAGTGGTTTGCTGGCTTTCCGGTTTCTACCCTGGACCTTTTGGGAAGTAAGACCACAGCAGTCTAGATTTACATTGTTGGGATTTCTTTTTTTCAGTAAAGACTTATGCAAATCATCCTTTCCTGTAGGTTTCTGACTGGTTTGTTTTCAGCTCACGTGCTTAGTTAACTGGAATTATTTTTTTAATGCCTTTGCACTAAGTCTTGAGAACATCGAATTAAAACCCTTTCCACGGCTCTTATTTTTAGTGTTCCAGGAGTTGCAAGGAAAATGGCTTTGGATAAGCAATCTCAGCACCTTCCAGATTCTCTGAGAGGGGAAATAGGGCCTGGAAGAATCACCCAGAAAGCAAAGCAGAGTGCGGACATCTGGAAGATATCTGTCCCAGTGATCTAATTCATTAACCAAAGAAGAAAGAGTAGAGAGTGCCAGTTTCAAGGGAAACCTCACCAAGCTTTTCACTGAGCTTTTCACAAAGCTGGAGAATGCTTTTCCCTGTGCTCTTAGGTGGCCTGTGAGTTTCTCTAGGGAATTTATTTTATTTTGTATTTTCATTTTAATGTTCATCGAAAAGCAACCAACATAGGCATATGCTAGCTTGTTTGGATCAGCTCCTGGGGCATGATTCAGGGCCCACATTGACAGATAGAGGATGGAAAGCCGTAAGAAAGGGAATAAAAGGACCCTCTGCAGCCATCTACTTCCCAAGCTCCCCTTGAGACATGAATATCAACATACCAGTGTCCTCACAGGCTAACAGTGTGGTCAGTGGTGAGTAAGACCCTGACAGGTAGGGCACTAAAATTTTTTTAAAGAGGCCAGCTGTGGTGGCACACATCTTTAACCTCAGGGTCTCTGAGATCAAGGCCAGCCTGGTCTACATAGCAAGTTCCAGGTCAGCGGTAGCTACAGGGAGACCCTGTCTCAAAAAGACCAAAGAAAAAAATTTTAAGAGGCCTATTTCAAACACTATAATGGAAAATCTTGAAGGTGCTTAAAACTCATTTCTAAGTGCTAACTATATTAAAAGTGAATGAGTACTGGCCCTTAGTGAGTGACAAGGGCCCCCAAGCTGCTTGTAACTGTCTGCAAAGTTAAAAAATAAACCGATGACAGGAGCCTTAAACTGACTCAAAACTACAAAACTAGAAAGTAAACTGGTAGCAAAATGCAGTTCGTTATTTATTCCTATCTTAGACATATCCTGAGTTCTAGCCCACTCAGAAAAACGATTAGCTGAATCCTAAACTAAATAATACTAAAGTTAAAAAGTTCCTCATTGGTTGACTTGAAAAGATGGAGGGCTGCTTTTGGAGCCGAGACCCACATCACTGAGAAAAGAGAGCAACTGTGTCTCCCTTCCATAGAATCTACAAGAGCAAAGATCTGGGCACCTGGCTCTCTCTTTTGGTGTGCCCACATTATTCCCCAATCTCTCTCTCTCTCTCTCTCTCTCTCTCTCTCTCTCTCTCTCTCCCCTTTCTCTTTCTCCTTTCTCCTCTCTCCTCTCTCCTATCTCTCTCCTTTTTCCTCTCCTCTCTCCTCTCTTCTCTCTTTTCTCCTCTCTCTCTCCTCTCTTCTCATCCTCTTCTTCTCCCTCTCTCTCTTTCTCTCTCCCTCCCTTTTCCATCTGTTTCCTCCTTGAATATGCTCTGATATCCAATTTGCCTGTCCTGATATTTCTCCTTTTCTGACTCTAATAAATAAACTCCGAGTCTTCTTCTGAGCTTATCTTTAAGTTCTTGGATCAATGAGACCAAGAACCTGAGTAAAAGGGCTTGGTTTCCTGGTGAAAATAACTGGGTTGTTTCTATTTTTTCTTGTTATGATAAATGCTGCTTTCAACCATGTGTAAAGGAAAAAATACATATCTTCTATTCAGTCATCTTAACTCAGAAATTCACTCTGAAAAGAATAATCTAAAAGGCAAAAAAAAATACAACTTTATTTTTTATTGAAGTCTTAGTGCAATGAGGAAAAAAAAAAAAAGCTGTAGTAAAACCAAGGAGATGGTGTGCTACTGAATTTTTTGTAATCTGATAATCGGTCTCAATTGATGGCACTTTTTGTTTAGATAAAATTTATTCTTCTAGCAATAGCCCAAAGAAACGGTTTTCAAGAGAAAAGCAGATCCTCTTGTTTCCCGGCTCAAATCCTACAACCAAGGCTGCGCAGTCTTGCAGGCCTGTAATCCCAGCACTTGGAGGCTAGGGAAAGGGGATCTTAAGTTTAAGGGTAGCCTGGTCTACACGGTGACAAAATCTTCAAACTATTTTTTATCTCACTCAGAGTAACCACCTATTCCTGGCTTAGGAAGCCCTACATACGCCCACCCCGGGTTCACACGCCCCCCACTTTCCTTTCTCCCCACTTCCTCCCTGCTCGACGCAGGTGGATCCCTGACTATTGCTGACTGGAAACCTTTGCTATTCGTCTTAAGGTTCTGTGACATTTCTCGCCTCCCGTTTCCTCCTCACTCACTCATCACTGCCATTTGACTTTACCTCGACCCTTTGACCAAAACTGCACCATGGAGGTGAATCATATAAATAAAGCTGGAATAAACATTCATAGGCACAAATCTCTCATGATATCCGTGAAAAAAGAGCTGGGTGAGGGGCCGCAGTGGGAGGGAAATAGTTTAACACGTCTGACACGCCAGTTCAGGAAACTTAGTTTGGGTTCTGCCACTGACCGTCCCTCTTCTCCATCTTCCCTTCATTAGATGTACTCATCCCCAAGATTTAGACAGCCTTCTGGCCTCAAATCTTCTCTATCTACTGTTCTCCTAATGGCGAAATTCAGCAGCGGACCAAGCACTGTTCTGACGGGCGATTTGAGGACTCGTGACTGAGGACCCGAGAGTCAACATTCCCAACACCAACACAGGTGTCTGCATGCAGCAGAAAGCATGGCCTTTGAGACAGCCACATTAGATGGTCAGAAAGTGCATCTGTCCGTGAGTGCACACGATACCTGATCACCCAGAGAACATGGAAAATAGAATGAGGAGGCTGGATTCTTTTTCTTTTTTTTTAATTTTATTTATTATTTTTATTTTATGTATATGTGTGTATTGCCTACATATAGGTAGGTGCACCCATGTTGTGCAGTGCCCACAGAGGTCAGAAGAGGCTGTCGGATCCCCTGGAACTGGAGTTACAGACAGTTGTTAACTGTCATGTGGGTGCTGGGACTCCAGCCCGAGTCTTCTGCAAGAACAACCAGTGTTCTTAACTGCTGAGCCATCTCTCCAGCCCCAAGGAGGCTGGATTCTTAGTGTGATGGTTAGTCTCCATTGTCAACTTGATTGGATTTAGGATTGCAATGGAAACATACCCCTGAGTGGGTTTGTACAGGTATTTCTAGAAAGGTTTAGCTGAAATGGGAAGTCTCATCCCAGATGTGGGCAGAGCCACCCCAAGGGCTTCAGTCCTGGACTGAATAAAAAAGAGGAAGTGAGCTGAGCAACAGGACCCATCTCTCTGCTTCCTGACTGCTAACATTCCTGTCACCATGCCTTCCCCACAGTGATGGGCTCTACCCTCAAACTGTGAGCCAGAAGAAAACTTTCCTTCCTTAAATATGCCTTTGACATAGCAACAAGAGAAATAGCTAATTTACTGAGTGAGAAAATGGGGCCAGGTACTGATGAAATTCAAACATTAACGCTAATGTGGCTAATAGAACTTCTCACAACTTGTCGAAGACTGTGACTTCTGAGATTACATGAATCCATGTCTATGGAAAAGAGATCTCTGGAGTTTTTCTGTTGGCTTGGACAATTCATTAATTTAATTAATTCCAAGAGCATATAAACAAGAAATTGCACAAGCAAATGCTGGCTTCCTTTACATTTGGTGACAACCCAGCATTTCTCTGCATCGTTCGTGTATAACACCTACCATGCATTGGTCTCTGAGCTAGGTGCTGTAAGGGATATAAGATGACTTTAACAGAGGTACAGCCTTAGAAATTAATGAATACTGTAGAGAATATGTGGTTGAAGACACCCAATAAATTAGCACCTCTTCATGACCAGAATTCTGAACAAACCGAGGAATAAGATTTTTTTAAATGGATGTTATGTATCAGTTTTACTACTAGCAGAGACTAGTCTGAGGATCAACCAAGCACGAAAGTTAATGAGGTTTTTCTCTTCCCCTATCCCTGGTCTAGACCTTGGACTAGGCAAGGAGGGTGACATTCTGAGCCTTCAAAGTAGACACCGCAGGTTTGACTTGCCAATGGTCGAAGTGAACTGTTAAGTCCTGTATTTTTATAATTTCTACTTCTCCCTTTCTCCCCCCAACTTCTCCCATGTCTTTCCCTCCTCAAATTCATGACAGCTTTCATATATAAAATATATTATATAATATATAAAATAATATATATTAAGTCTGTTTAGTGTTGCTCATATTTACATGTGTTTAGGTCTGACCATAAACTCCCTGATAGTTTATCCAATTTGCAAGTTTTAAAAATTGTTTTCACATTCTAACTCAACAAATTCTTTTCTTCTACCAATTACAATGGAAAATTTTAAGAAAAATTACCCAGAGTCCAAACAAATGGCATACTTTTTTGTTTACTTAATTCCAGTTTGACCAGCTGTAAAAAAAAAATAAAGTAACCAAGCATTGACCAGGGTGTCTGCTTGTGTGCTAGAAAACTATAGGTTAGATTGCCAGAGGTTATGATTTTGCCAGGAATTAGAACCACAGTCATTATAAAATTGTGAAACTAAACAGACAGGAAAGCAAGGGAAAGTCTGTCTGTGAGGAAAGAAAGAGGGAAGAGCCCAGGTCAGAGTGAGCCGAAGGGGGCAGGGAGCAGGAACTTGCAAAGCCACTAACTGCTCCCTCTCAGCAGCTCATGAAACCAACTACCTGTATTCTTTGACATTTATTCATCCTTCCTTTCTTTCAATCCTCAGATATTTACTACAGTGAGCCAAGCAAGCATTTTCCCAGATAATAGGGATGTAGTAGGAAACATAAAACAACATTCCTTATCCTCATGGAGGTTACAGTTTAGTGTATTAGAATTAGTTACTTTTCTCACTGCTGTGAATAAAGCAACTTATTTAGGCTTACAATTGAGAGGATGTAGTCCATCATGGTGGGAGGCCCTGGTGGTGGGCAGCTTCGCAACAGTGAGAATGCACAGCAGCTCTCATCTCAGCATGCCAGGAAACAGAGACAGGACAAGAGTGGGTCTGGGCTGTAAATCTCAAGGCATTCCTTGCAGCCCCCTGCTTCTTCTAGCTAAACCCTACCCACAATTCCCCAAAATGGTGATAGCAACTGGGGACCAAGTGAGCCTGCGGGGATAATTTTTATACATGACAAAGAATAGTGAGTAGGCTGATGGTGATCAAGGCCATGGAGCAAACAGCAGAGGCAGAAGCAGGGGCAGTGACTGCTGGGTGAGTTGTGCAAAGACCACGCTGAGGTTGATGTAGTAAAGGCAAGAAGAAAGCAAAAGTGAGCCAGTACTGTTTCTCCACGTGAAACGGCAATGGTAGTGGTTCGAGGGCACCTCAGACTCAGTGTGTTCAAAGCTACACTCTTCACCTTTTTTCTCAGTGATGAGAATCATGGAACTCTGTGTTCCTTGGGTAAAGAAAGGCACCAGGACACACTAGCCTCCCAAGTCATCATGACCTTGAGTTTGAGTTCAACTTGGGCTACAGAATGAGACCCTATCTCAGAGAAGCATAACACAAAAGTGACTGGTAATAGATTTTAAGCCTTGTGTCCTTTGTGTTTCCAGAACATTCCATATAATGCCCACTCTTAAGAATGCACTATCCCCTCCACTTCAGGCCTTCCCTCAGCCCTTGTCACCAAGTCTTCCCTGGCCGTGAGCCCAGGCTTAGCTCTTCCTTCTCCAACTGGCTGCTGCACTTCAAGTTCCCCAACAGCTGGAGACTTGACTTTACACCTGCAGTTTAGATTTATCTTCTTTTTCTCTGAAAGCCGTCCCTGTCCATTCTGACATTATGTCAACCAGGTGGCCCAGATACACTCATTTTACCGACATCTGACTCCACTACCGATGGTGTCCTTTGTTCTGGATCTTCATGATGTAAGCTAAAGTCAGGATACAAACTGCCCTTGTGAAAGCCACGAAGGCAGAGCTGATGTTTAGGAAGGTCGGAGAAGGAACTGGAGACCACAAAAGAACAACAACAACAAAAAAAACCAACCTCGAATCAGATTATTTTGTCCTCACTGTACATTAATCATTATCAGAACCACAGCTGACATTGTGACCACACACATGTCAGGTACAGTGATATCTTGGTGATTCCTCTCAAGGGTCCCATGCGGTAACTACTCTCAATATACCCTGAACTGAAGAAACTGAGGCTTAAAGAGATGGAGTGACTTCCCGATGTTAACAGCCAATAACAGAAGACAGAAACCCTATGTTAGCACATGACTGGTTGAGCTGTGCTAGTAACCAGGTTAAAATAACTGGACTGGGGGAAGAGAACGTCACTCATCATAAAGTATTCTCACACTGAACTAGAAGTCAGCAGATGAGTGTCCTGATTCTGAGTGAAATAAGAGCTCTGGGTCTGTATTCTCTGTGAAAAATGAAGGGCCCACTGTAGATAACTTCTAAGCTGTATTCCAGGCTCAAAATCTGTGCTAGAAACAGCATCTAGATCAGCATCATGTTTAATGTAGATGTACATATTCTAATTGGTTATTATAATTATGAGAAGCAGGTTTGTCTGGGAAGGCCACACGGGGATTTAAAGAGTGTTTGCAAACAAGAAAGGGAGCTTCATAAAGAGGAGACATAAAGGAATAAATTCGACCTAGGCTGTCGGGATGATGTAAAATGGAATGAGCACAAGGAAGGGCTGGGTGAGTCATGTACACAGGATAACTTGTAGATTCTCCAGGTTGCAGTGGGAAGTACCTTTACAACAGGAAGTGGGTCCGGTAGTCTAATTAGTCAGGTGGACTATCTTGGCAGCAATCCACAGATATCCACAAATTAGTAATTGGGGCAAAGCCCCTTAACCAACAAGTTTTGTTAGTTTGTGCAGACGAACCATTCTTTATCCACTCATTATTAGCTGGGTGTGACAGATGGAGCACAGCTATCTCACAGGAAATTTTGAGAAGTGTAGCACAAGAAGCAGCTCTGGTGTGTCACTAAAATTCCCTTGAGCCAGATTAAAAGGCTTGGGATATGAGAGCCATGCTTCCAGAGCTTGCTTGCTGATGAGTGCATGTGTTAAGGGAGAGAGGAAGGGGGAGCCTAAGTGTGGTGCGAGCACACAAGTAAGAGGAAATTGTTGAGGTCTGTGTGTTATACAGTTGGCTTTCCCAAAGCTATGGCTAGCCTAGCATGTTTTCTTAATTTTTCCCAGAATATAAATGCTTTCCAAATGTCCCACAAGTCCCTTAAACTTTGTTTCACCTTTATGAAATCTTAGTATTGAGAGGAAAGATCTTTATCTGAAGGGAATATGTTTGAATCTTTTTGGAAGGCTGTTCCACTTATGAGTTTCTAAGGAAAGAGTAGGGCTGTTTTCATTCAAAATAGTTAATAAAATTATTTGTTGTGGCAAAAGTTGTACAGGACAATTCTCATCAAGCTCAGTTTTCCGAGGAAAAGAACATTGTGAAAATATTTATTTTCTCTTATTTCTCAAAATGCATTTTCTATAATTATGGAAGCAAGACAAGCTACACTTAAGATTTCAGTTTTCCATTGTGTTTATGAGGAGATTCACAGGCAGAGCTAGGAAGAGGAGGAGAAGCCTACTAAGCTGAGTGTGTCTTAGTGTATCAGGCACTATGCTGGACTCTACACACATTTCTCTATTCTATCACCATCTCTATTTTCAAGTTTTGGTTGTGTCTTTTACTCTTAAAGACTCTTATGGGGTGGGGGCTTGGAGAGATGGCTCACTGGTTGAGAGCATTCGCAGCTGTTGCAGAGGACCTGAGTTTGGTTCCCAGCACCCACACAGTGGCTCACAACTGCCTGTAACTCCAATTCTAGGGGATCCAATGCCCTCTTCTAGTTTCCAAGGGCACCTGTACACACATGGCATATATACACAAACCCATACATATATACACATAAATAAAAATAAATATAATATATTTATGCAGT
>NW_008329031.1:633598-637415 GCF_000622305.1 Nannospalax galili
CAGAATAAAGGCAGAGTGTGTGCAAGGCTGCAAGGCATCTGGATACTCCCCACACGATGGCTTTGATCTCATCTCCTGCAGCTTCCCTGGTCCCAATGGCTCCCTTCTGCCTTCAGTCTCTAGACTGCAGTAGGCATGCCTGTGCTACTGGCCGTTCACTCCTGCTTTCCCCTCTGCCTAGAACCCTTTCTCAAGACAACTCATGACAGTGTTCTTTAGATCTTACTCAAGATGTTAGCAGCTAAGTGAGACTTTTCTAATGACCCTCTGTTAAAGCTGAATTCTTTCATCCTTCCCCGCTCCTGCTTTCCCCTCTGCCTAGAACCCTTTCTCAAGACAACTCATGACAATGTTCTTTAGATCTTACTCAAGATGTTAGCAGCTGAGACTTTTCTAATGACCCTCTGTTAAAGCTGAATTCTTTCATCCTTCCCGCACTTTCCTGAGTTCTTTGAGAAATTTGCAAATTATTAATTCTGAGGCAGAGTTGTGGAAACCACCAGCTTTGTAGTCAAGTTGGACAGTAGTTTAGGTAACATGGGGACCTGGTTCTTGGAGTAAAGTGGGGTGATCTTGTAGATCTGAGCCCTTAATAGTATGCAATTGTGCTAAGGCTACATAGGGTCAAGATGAGCTTAAGCTTTTCAACATCCACTTGGTGTTCAGAGGGGTGGAGCACTGGTTGTTGGTGTGGGAAAGAACCCACACTCATGGTGTCAGAAATGGTGTATGATCAGTGTGTGTGGGGGGATATGTGTATATGTGTGTGGTGTATGTTTATGTATCTGCTGTATGTATATATATATATATATATATATATGATGTGTATGTATGGTATGTTGATGCATATTTGTACATATGAGTGTGGGTGTGTATGTGAGACAGTGCATCTGGAGGTCAGAGGACAAATTCGGATGCTGGTCCTCACCTTCTACCTTGTTAGAGTCAAGATCTCTGTTTTGTTGCAGGCTGCTGCATAGACCAGCTGAGCTGGCCTGCAGGCTTCCAGGGGTTCTCCTGTTTCCTCCTCCCATCTCACTGTGGAAAAGCTGCTATTACAGATCATTGCTCCCAGCTCACTTGGGCTCTGAGTTTAAACTCAGGTCCTCACTCTTGCATGGCAAGTGCTTTGTCCGCAGAGCCCCTCCCCAGCTGGTGAGCTGCTCTTTACCATTTATATGAACATGATGTTTAGTAGCATCATTCCAATTTGTCACCTCAAACAAAACCAGCGTATGTACCTGTCCTATAAGAAAAGCATATTGAAGGCTGGAAAGATGGCTCAGTGGTTAAGAGCACTGGCTGCTCTGGCAGAGGACCCGGGTTTGATTCCCAACACCCACAGGGTGGCTAACAACTGTCCGTAACTCCAGTTCCAGGGGATCTGACACCCTTTCCTGACCTCTGCAGACATTGCACAACATGGATGCACTTACATTTATGCAGACAAAACACTCATACACATAAAATAAAAATAATAAATAAAATATTTTAAAAAGGAAAGCATATTGAGCAAGGATGGTATGCAGAGAAGTCCCCCTGGCTTCTAGAGGCTTAAACAAGGCACACTGTATTAGTCACTTTTCTGTTGCTGTGATAGAAACACTGAGCCAAGCAATTTATAGAAGGAAGAGTTTATTTGAGCTTATGGTTCCAGGGGAATTACAGTCCATCATGGCAGGGAGACATGGTGGCTGGAGGCGGCTGAAGCAGGAGCAGCAGAAGCTAAGCTCTCACATCATCACACAGGCACAGGAAGCAAGAGAGCGACTGGAGATCTGGCAAGGCTTAAGAACTCTGTAAGCCCACCCCCAGTGACGTGCTTCCTCCAGGATAGCCACACCTTCTAAAACCTCCCAAAACAGCACCATCATCAGGGGACAAAATGTCCAAATACTTGGAGCCTATGGGGGACATTTCAATTCAAACCACCACACACACTGTCCTCAAAATATTTACCTCTTAAGTGGAAGAGTAAAGCCAGGTGCCAAGGTGCACACCTGTAATGTCAGTATTCAAGAAGCTAAGGCAGGAGGATTACAGTGAGTTCAAGCCTACCTTGGGCTATACAGTACCAGGCCAGTTAGGGCTGGCCAGCTAGGACTACACTGTCTCAAGATAATAATTAAAATTAAAAATGAATAAACAAACAGAAGTGGAGAAACTGGGATGTAGTGTAACTGGTGTCTTAGGTCAAGACTTAGCTCTAGGAGATCCAACATGTACGCTCAGCTACTCATTACAAAGATCATTTTTTTTTTTGGTCTTTTTGAGACAGGGTCTCCCCATACCCCCAGCTGGCCTGGAACTCACTATGTAGACCAGGCTAGCCTTGAACTCACAGAGATCTGCCTGCCTCTGCCTCCTAAATGCTGGGATTAAAGGCATGCATGACCACACCTGGCAGCTACTCATCACAAAGGACCACACAAAAAATAAAGGTGAACATTTAAAGGATTTTAATCAAAATGGTCATTTTGGGGAGGCATAAATTAAGCAGTTTAGCCCATCTTTGGGGTGCTGACATGAGCTTTCGATTTAACAGAAGAGGTGGGGCAGGAGTGAGGACTCTGCTTAATTAGGTGGTCCTGGTCACAATGTGGTCTGGCTCGTTATTATCTGAGTTCTGGTTCTACAGGGTGACCCTGAAGAAGTCCTTATTGTCTGAGAGGACAGTATAGTCCCCGTGATTCCTCCTGCCTGGATTGGGGGTGCTCTCAATGCTGAGAGATTCATCCATGAGGTTTTGATGACCCTGAATCCTAGATGACATTGTCACCACTTCCCAGATAAAAAGAAAGGAATTCTGTTCATCATTAAAATCCTTTGGTATTGTTAGAAATTTTAAAAACAGGGATAAGTTGTATGGAATATTAGAATCAATTCCACTGGCTCTAAAGCAGACCTTCAAGGCCTTTCTGGAGGTCTGGAAGCACACATTGTAGAAGCTGACAGAGAGATGCCTCTGTTACTCTCCTCTTTATGCCTTCAGTCCCCAAGCAGGATATGATAAGGCATGCATTGCTAATTTTCAGAAAGATGCTCCTTGAACAATAAGGTCTGCCTGTGTCCAGTGCTGATCAGGGGTCTAACCCAAGGTAAATGAGACAGGCCAAGTGACAGCAGAGATGTCAGTCTACTTTCAGTGACCTCATGGGCCTCCAGAGTCAGTGATTTATAGCAAACAGTATAAAGACTTGCAATGCTCAGCAGTACTGCACGTGCTTAGCAAAAAACAAACAAACAAACAAACAAACAAAAAAAACCACGCACATGGATGTGCAAGTCAAGCACTCAAGGAGTTCAAAACACATTAAATTTATTGAACAGTCTTGGGGAAAACTCTGTTGTTCATTTAGTTATTTGACATGAATTGTTTTTAAAACATTTTATTTGTTTTTTATGTGTATGAGTGTATTGCCTGCATGTATGTAAGTGCACCTGTGTCATGCAATGCCTGCAGAGGTCAAAAGAGGGTGTTGGAGTCTCAGGACCCACAGGATGGAAGGCGATAACCAGCTCATTCAAATTCTCTGACCTCCACACATATGCCATGGCATGTATGTGCTCACACATTTACATACACAACAAATAAATGTAATAAAAATTTAAGATGTTTTCTTACTCTTGCTTTATAGCATTATTACAATTTTCTAATTTTACTGTTTTTTAATGAGATATTTTTTAGAAGAAAAAGCATTTCATTACAGCTTTAACACACTCAGTAACAATTTCCAGAGCAAATATACATCTCTTTCAAAAGTGACTATAAATTTTTAGGTTCACAGTTGAATTAATACACTAATACAATATTGAA
>NW_008329031.1:637639-643737 GCF_000622305.1 Nannospalax galili
ATATAAAGTCATCAGGTAGATTTCAATGGTAATGTTTATCACCTCTACTAATAAACATGACGTAAATTTTTATGCTTCCTCCTCAAATAGAACTCATTTTTTAAATTTGTTGATATTTTTTTGTGTATATCACACAGAACATCCCAAACCATCGTATTCATCTATACACCCACTTCTCAGATGGCACCTTCCCACAGCCTCCCTCCCTCCACTAGAGCCCTTATACTGTGATATCCCTGCTACTGTCCTCTGTGTTGTCAGCCCCCTACAGCCGTTCCCCACTACTTATCCATCCAGTGAATCTAGTCCAGTGAATCTAGAGGTCTTTGTTTTAGGAAGGTCAGCTGTTCCTCATCTAGCAGCAATCAGTTGTCAATATTTCTTTAGATAAGATTGGGGTCTGCTGTTCATTTTCCCAGTTCTATGCTGGGTTACTATCTGGGAGTCCCTTTGGCCACTCTGGCCAACAACTCAAAAGAAGGTATCTCCTGTCTGGCATTGTTTCTTGTTATGTAGCCTTTAGCTATAAACACGGACACATGGAGAGATATTATATGTATATTTGTCATCAGGTTGTTGGACAAATATGATTCCCTCTACGTTATTACACTAGTTGGGCATTATTTATCTCTCCTCTCCGTTTTAAGATGTGTTCCTCAGGGATCTCATGGGATGGGAGGAGCTCCTGGCTCCTTTTTATTACCAGTTCCGTCTATGTGAAGATAAGTCAAAGGTCCTGCTCGACCATGTCTGGCTTCACTTGGAAGCACGGAGGAAATGTTTCCTCCATGTTGACCCTCCTCTTTGTAGACTGGACACTGGTTAAAGTCTATCTCGTGGGGTCTCCGAGACCTCCTTGATCAAGAGGACAGGTGACTCACTACAGTTACACAACATTTTGCGAGATGCTTATAGTCCCCTGGAACTAGTCGACCTAGGAGGGCAAGAAGCAAAAAACTGTCCTTTATGTTCTTCTGACCAAATTATTATAGGCCTCAAAGTATGTCTGTTAAACATCCAAGAAGGTTAGTTCCACCAGTCTGGTACTTTTAATTACCATGTGCCATGTAGACAAAGCTTGGGCAAAGACCAATTGTTCTCGGATAAACCTTGCCTAGACATATATTTCTTGATCTGGTATATATAATTTGTCAGTAGGTTGTTGGACTAATATGGTTCCTCTGGTTTTTAAAACTATCTAGGCATGATTTATCTCTTGCATTGTCTAACCCTTCCATAATGGTTTACCCAATTAAAGTTCCCCCATTTTCCTGTTTCTCCCTTAATAATACCCTTCTCCTATGGTCCTATCTCTCTTGAGCTCCTTCTTTCCCTTTATCCCCTAGGTTCCTTATAAACCCTTCCCTCCCCCGTACTTTAAACTAACCCAATTTTTATCCATATCTCCCTTATTAATGCCTGCTTCATTTTCACAAAATTGGAAAAACCATTCTAAGATTCATATGGAAATACAAAAGACCTCAGATGGCCAAAGCAACCTGAGCACTAAGAGCAATGCTGGGAGGATTACTGTAACAGATTTTAGACTGTATTACAGAGCTATAATCATACAAACAACATGGTACTGGCACAAAAATGGACCCATAGATCAACGGAACAAAACTGAAGACCCAAATATGAGTAGATGCAATTTCAGCCACCTGATATTTGACAAAGGGGCCAAGAACATTCACTGGAGGAAAGACAGCATGTTCAGCATTAATGGTGCTGGCAAAACTGGATCTCCACCTGTAGAAGAATAAAACTAAACACCTATCTTTCACCTTGCACAAAAGTCAATTCCAAATGGATCAAAGACCTCAATGAAAAGCCTGAAACTCTGAAACTGTTAGAAGAAAACATTGGGAAAAACCTATAAGATATAGGTGTAGGAAAGGATTTTCTAAACCGGACATCAATTGCTCAAGAAACAAGGTCAAGAATCAACAAATGGGACCTCATTAAACTAAAAAGCTTCTGTATATCAAAGGAGGAAACCAGGGAAGGAAGAGAAAACCCACAGAATGGGAGAAAATCTTCACCAGCGACACATCCAGAATATATAAGGAACTCAAAAAACAGAGAAGAAAGGAAGTAACCCAATTAAAAGATGGGCTATGAGCTGAACAGAGAGTTCTCAAAAGATGAAGTAAAGATGGCTAAGAAGCGTCTAACAGGGTGCTCAATTGTTAGTAATTAGGGAAATGCAATTTAAAGCCACTTTAAGATTTCATTAGTAATTAGGGAATGCAAATTAAAACTACTCTAAGATTTCATCTTGCCCAGTCAGACTGGCTAAGATCAAGAGAACAAATGATACCAAATGTTGCAGAGGGTATGGGGAAAAGTGAACACTCATCCATTGATGGTGGGATTGAAAATTTGTTCAACCGCTATGGAAAGCAGTGTGGAGAACTCTTAAAAAACTACAAATGAACCTAACATCTGACCCAGTTATACCACTCCTTGGTATATACCCAAAGAACTCATCCCATTGCAGAGACACTTGAACATCCATGTTTGTTGCGGCTCTTTTCACAGTAGCTAATGACAAGTGGATAATGAAAATGTGGTTTATTTACACAATGGCTTTTTAGTCAGCAGTAAAGAAATGTGAAATCATGAAATTTGCAGGTAAATGGATGGAACTAGACACTGTTATACTAAATGAAGTAACACAGACTCAGAAAAAAAAAAAGAAAAAAACGACGTATATTCTCCCTCATATGTGGATCCTAGCACCAAATCCTTACAAGTGAGTATGTATCCAGACAAAACTACAGGAACCAGGATATGGAAAGGAACCAGGGAGGTAAAGGGAAATCTGAAAGAGAAGAACAGTAGGAAACAGGCGTTAATAAGGGAGATACGGATTTTATTGTTTTTTAGGCAAGCTGTTTCCCTGCAGCCCAGGCTAGCCTTGAACTGGAGATCCTCCTGCCTTTTGAGTGCTGTAATTAAAAGCCTGTGCACACCCAGCACAGCTCAGTTATGTATTTGCATTTTAGATTGTCCTACCGCATAAAATTGTAAGCTCCGTGAGAGCTGGGAAAACAGCTTTTGTCAAATATTGTACTTCAATATCAAGCTATAATGGCTGTTAAATAAATATTTGTCAACTACATGACTTCACAAATAGTCCTAAAATCAAACAAATGCAATTTTCAGTTCTTAGCACTTCCTAGCTGTGTGTCCTTGGAATGCTTTGTAGCTTCTCTACTGGACATAACAACTATTAGAGAATAGGGTTAGCATGCAAATTAAATACAGCACATTATTAGTGACTGGAGAGATGGTTCAGCATGTAAAGTGCTTGCTGTGCAAGCAGAAGAACCCAGTACCCATGCAAAAGCCAGGTGTGCAGCATGTGCCTGTAATCCTAGTGTTAGTGGGCAGAGAGAGTCAGATGCCGAGGGCTCTCTGGTCAGTCAGTCGAGCCAAAAGACTTAATCTGAGACACTGCCACAAAATCCATACTCTACATCTGAGCCAAATTTAAACCTTTAAAGCGTTCTGAACACACAAGGACACTTTACTCAAGTTTCTTCCCTCTCTCTGCCTGGGAGATTCTTTCCCTTCCTGCCTTGTCTAGTCCCTCATAATCTTCAAAGACCCTATTCAGATGGCACCTTGTCTGAGATCTTCTCTGACTGGCCTTAATTATCATTGATGATCCTGTCCTTGGTTCCATTGATGCTTGTTTGTATGCTTCCCCCTCTGCCTCACTGTATTGCCAATTTTTATGTCAGCATCTTTCTACGTGATGACTTGAAACTGCATCTTTTATGCAGTTCCCAAATCCATCAAATTCCCTCCATATTTCTTACCATAATCATGGCCTAGCCATCATCCTGTCTCCTCAGAACTGTTGTTATAGATATATGACTTGTTTCTGTGGCTTAACTGTTGTCCTATAACCCATTCTTTATTCTTCATCAAAGCATTTTTGCAATGTCAGTTTACAGTGACACACACACACACACACACACACACACACACACACCTCCTTCACTTAGTATGTATTAGAGGCTTCCTTGTGTTCCTTGGGACAAACCTCAGAATCTTTGGCATGTCCCTTGCAGCTTTCAAGACTTTTCCAACCTTATCTTGTACATACTGACTGTCCTCTTTGCTCACTTACTACAAAACTTTCAGCCCTTGGAAATCACCTCTAAACACACATAGGATTAAGGTTTTCAATGAAAGGAGATAGAGTCAGCAAAGATATTTGATCACGTAATTATTCCGGAAAGGAAAAAGAGATTAGGAATATTTAACTACAGATGAGGCCTGAGTGACCAACCAGAAAAATGGTGTAATAATCAGGGTGTGTCTTGTATGGTGATATGCAGACAAAAGAGTCAGGAAGAGCTAAAAAGGCATTTCAGAAGAAAACTGTTCAGGATTAGACATCTGATTGGTTATGAAGAAAGAAAGAAAAGAATTAAAGAATTAACTGTGTGACAGTGCATCCAGGGCTGAGAAGGGTGCCTGGAAGGAGACCTTGGTTTGGGGTTAAGATGATGAGCTCTGTTTAGCTTGTTGAGAGACCTATTATCAGGGGAAATGTCCTGTGAGGCACAGTCTGTAGAGCCACACAGACTGGGAGCACCCACACAACATGGAGGGAAAAGGCCTGAGATCAGCAGCTCTCAAGACTGCAAAGAGAAGCGGCCAGACATCAAAAGGGAGCCTGAGAAGGCAGGCTGAGTAATGAGGCAAGAGGAAGGAGAGAGGCTACGAAGGAAACACAGAACCCGTAAGAGGCAGGCAGAGCTGCCATAGCAGGATGCCATGGAAATCAGAGTAGGGGACCTCAAGAAGGGGCAGGGGCCATACAACATGTCCATGAAAAGCACAAACTGACAACGGGCTTGGGGATGATTTTTTAAATATTTTATGCATATATGTAAGTGAACCCGTGTCGTGCAATGCCCAAGGAAGTCAGAAGAGGAACTGGAGTTAGATGGTTGTTAAGCCACCATGTGGGTGCTGGGAATCCAACCCTGTCCTGGAGCAGCCAGTGTTCTTAACCGCTGAGCCATCTCTCCAGCACCACGGGGATGATGTTTTTTAAGGACTACCATTGTTGACATTTGGGAGTCACTAGAGATACTGAGTAGGAATAGTGGCCAGAGAAGACAATACTGACAAATAGCTCATCACTGACTTCTGAAAACAGAATTGTTTTTCTAACCAGTTTGGTTTATGCAATTTGAAGAGCATAGAAGGCAGATCCCTATTTGCCTAGCATCCTGGAACAAATTTTCATCATCAATAATAGGCTGTCACTTTTTGTAAGCAGAGACCAAAGACCACAAGAAACATTTCTGTTAAAATGGTTGGAAAAGTTGTGAAAAGTCTCCATATGAAAGGTTTTCTGAAGATTTCCCTGCTTCCATTTTGCTTAGTCAGAATATTTGCAGCCATTTGATTTTCTAGGGATGTCTGAATCCTGTCACTGCAACATGTGCAGAGACAACTGGCTACTTTATTTCCTGTTTATGTTTTGCTCTTAGTAAACCAAACCATCAAACTGGAAACATCCCAACTCTCCAGCTGACTTCAGAAGCTTCTGGTAGCATTAGGAAATTCCTAAGCTATTATCCATTTCCTCTAAATCTTCATATAAAGTAGCTATTATTTGAGAATCTATGTTCTAGCTTTTTAAGATTTATTTTTTTTAATTATGTGTATGTGTGTGTGTATATATATATAAGTCAGGGTTCTCTAAAGAAACAACTGGTAGAATGAATGTATATATATAATATACAATATCATATATATTATATATATGGATTTATCAGATGAGGTCACAGAATAGGGTCTGAGTAGTCCAACAATGGCTTCACCACACTGGAGAGGCTAAGAATCCATAGTCACTCAGTCCACAAAGCTGGATGTCTCAGTAGTCCCAATCTGGTGCTGAAGGTCTGATGAATTCCAAAAGATCAGCTAATCTTCAGTCTACAGCAGCAAGACGAACTCACCAGTGAGAGAGAAGGCGAGTGGCAAGAAGCCTGGTGTGCTCCTCTGCCATGGTCTTTTATACTAGCTGCCATCAGAAGGTAACACCCACATTTAGGGTGTGTCTTCCA
>NW_008329031.1:645488-654791 GCF_000622305.1 Nannospalax galili
AAAATTGAAACCAAAATGCTACTGTGTTGACCAGTTATTTCTGTGGCCCATGTGTAGGCTGACTTTAGATTAGCCACATTTAACAGAGAAGGAAACTGAGGCTCAGATGAGTCAAGTGGTTTTTCTCAAAATTACTTGAGGCCAGTGGCAGACAAACACCAGGACACAGAATTTTCTTTCTGTCTGATTGAACTTTCTTCTACTAATAACACATAACAAAAACTTTCCTTCCTTCTACTCCATCAGCTCTAACCCTAAATATAGCTACTCAGTTCAAACATCTGTAGCTTGTCTGATAGAGCAACAGGACTGACCATCTTCAGAACTTGTCAATCCTTGTGACTTTTAGGGTTTTGCCCCCCTCCATGGAACATGTGACAGTGTAATCCCCACTACACGGAAAACACTTGGTTCCATGTTGTGCTGCTGCTGCTTCTTATTGAAGCATTCCCTTTTGGAGGGAGAAAGGAGGGCCAAGAGTCACCAGCCATGCTGGGGTGGGCTTTCTGGTAATGGAGCTGTCTTTGAGTAACTGCATTAAATTCACTGCTTCACCAAGCTAGGCTTGGATGGAATCCTTTCTTCAGTCATTTTGAAAATTACTTTTGTAGCCTGCATACTATTCCACACAGTAGCCTGCATACTGTTCCACACAGTAGCCTATGTACTGTTCCACACAGCACTTTCTCTGACCAAGGAACTCACTTAAACAGCCAAAGACATTCATCATGACCCATGGAGGGTGTTTGTTGGCTGACAGGCAGGTGTTTGCTCAACTACTTTTCTTACATAGTTCTGGACCACCTGCCAAGGGAATGGAGGCACCCAAAGATATACTCCTAAGGCCAATCTGATTTAGGAAGTTGCTCAGGTGAATTTCTCTTCCCAGATAATTGTAGGTTGTGTCCAGTTGACAGTTAAAGCTCGCCAGGACAAGCACTAATAATTTAAAATTTTTATGTTTATTTACTTATCTAGGTGGAGACATATGTATGTCATGGAGGTCAGAGGACAACATTTGAGAACAGATTCTCTCCTTCCACCAGGGCTCAAGCTCAGGCTTTCGGGCTTGGCAGAAAGCTCCTTACCCACTGAGCCATCTCACCAGTCCAAATAACGTTTATAAATTTTTAAATTTGTGTTGCCTTTGCATAGTTTCTCTATTGTAGGCTTTATACTATCTATCATATTGCTTCTTTGTGTCTTGGCATGTCTACCCTGTCTAACAATGCATCATGTCCATTTAATATCTCTTGAGCCTAGAAAAATGTTTGGCCCATAGTAAGTATATAATAAACTGTCTTGAATGAATGTCCAACAAAGCACAATGGTATCCGAGTCATCTGATCAATTTTAAGAACTGGCATTACTCTAGATAAAATATATCACAGCTAACCAGACTGTGAGACATACAGCCCCATAAGACAGTTCCAATGACTATTGCCACGATCAGGAAGATGTAACCTGAGCTGCTGTGGGAGTAATGCTGATGGATCTAGGGTCTTTTCTAAAACCGATTAAAAGTTTGAACATTTGAAAGAAAATTATGATGTCTTCCATTAAAACCCTAGTCTTCATTCTGCCATTAACCATCTAAATGGCTCCAGGAAGCCTTCCTGACATTTGAAATCTTAGTTTTCTTATCATTTCTATAAAATTAATATTACCATCCCTGCCTATTTCACAGATTCCAAGAAAATCAAATGATGGGGCTGGAGAGATGGCTCAGCAGTTAAGAGCACTGACTGCTCTTGCAGAGGACCCAGGTTCAATTCACAGCACCCACATGGCAGCTATGAACCATCCTAAACTCCAGTTCCAGGGGAAGCTAAAGCCCTCTTCTGACCTCCATGGCATTGCATGACACAGGAGCACTCACATACATGCAGGCAATACACTCATACACATAAAATAAAAATAATAAATAAAATGTTTTAAAAAATTTAAAAAAACAAAATCAAATGATTTCTTGTGTGAATGCCATGTGTAAACTCTCAAGTGCTCCATAGGGTTAAGTCCTGGAATTATTAAATTGGTCATGTCAGATCTGTCTTGGGGGGGGGGGTTCACTCTCATTCCTTCCTTGCCCTCCTGTTCACAAAGATGTGAGGGGCAGCACATAGGAAGACCTCGAATCCTTAAGTTGACTAAGACCTAATCATAAACAAAACCCTTTTCCCTCTATAACAAACTTATAAGACTGAAATAAGCTTAAAAACTATGCTTACAGTTTGAAAAGAGGTACAATCATTACATAAGAAAAAAATAAATAAACATGCCCATCAGCCAGAAGCTGAGCTCACAGAAACATCACTGGCCACAAGGTATGGAAACCTCTGTGGCCTTGCTTCCCCGCCCCAACTCCAGACTCAAGACCCTTAGCTGCGAGACCAAGTTGGCTTGGGCAAGCCCCTTGCTTTCTTCACCTTAGCGGTTTTGTGATCACAAATGACCTTGGAGCTAACAGTCCTGCCCGGCATTGCCTAAGTGTTCCCAGGGCCTAGAAGAGCATGAAGTGGTTTCAAGCTCAGTTGAGAAATACAAAAATAAGTCTGTCCTCTGTGGTCAGAAAAACATCACTTTTGGCACAGAAAGAAGAGAGGGTGAGGAACAGAGCAGTACATCTGAATCGCCAGGCCAGAGTTTTGACCACAGGTGAGCGTGCAAGCAGTTTAAGAAAGGGTACACAATGAGCTGTACCTCTCCTGCTCTGTTGTCTTCTCAGACAGCCTCTCCTAGACCACCTGGAAGGTGAGTGCGAGGAAGGTGAGTGTGCAGGTGAGTGTGAAGGTGAGTGTGAAAAAAAATATAAACATGCCCATCAGCCAGAAGCTGAGCTCACAGAAACATCACTGGCCATAAGGTATGGAAACCTCTGTGGCCTTGCCTCCCCGCCCCAACTCCAGACTCAAGACCCTTAGCTGCGAGACCAAGTTGGCTTGGGCAAGCCCCTTGCTTTCTTCACCTTAGCGGTTTTGTGATCACAAATGACCTTGGAGCTAACAGTCCTGCCCGGCATTGCCTAAGTGTTCCCAGGGCCTAGAAGAGCATGAAGTGGTTTCAAGCTCAGCTGAGAAATACAAAAATAAGTCTGTCCTCTGTGGTCAGAAAAACATCACTTTGGGCACAGAAAGAAGAGAGGGTGAGGGACAGAGCAGTACATCTGAATCGCCAGGCCAGAGTTTTGAGCACAGGTGAGCGTGCAAGCAGTTTAAGAAAGGGTACACAATGAGCTGTACCTCTCCTGCTCTGTTGTCTTCTCAGACAGCCTCTCCTAGACCACCTGGAAGGTGAGTGCGAGGAAGGTGAGTGTGCAGGTGAGTGTGCAGGTGAGTGTGCAGGTGAGTGTGCAGGTGAGTGTGCAGGTGAGTGTGCAGGTGAGTGTGAGGAAGGTGAGTTTGAAGAAGGTGAGTGTGAAGCTGGAAGGTGAGTGTGAGGAAGGTGAGTGTGCAGGTGAGTGTGAGGAAGGTGTGAGGAAGGTGAGTGTGAATGAAGCTGAGTGTGAGGAAGGTGAGTGTGAAGGTGAGGGTGCGGAAGGTGAGTGTGAGGGTGAGTGTGAAGGTGAGTGTGAAGCTGAGTGTGAGGAAGGTGAGTGTGAAGGTGAGTGTGCAGGTGAGTGTGAAGCTGAGTGTGAGGAAGATGAGTGTGAAGGTGAGTGTGAAGGTGAGTGTGCAGGTGAGTGTGAAGGTGAGTGTGAGGGTGAGTGTGAGGGTGAGTGTGAGGAAGATGAGTGTGCAGGTGAGTGTGCAGGTGAGTGTGAAGGTGAGTGTACAGGTGAGTGTGAAGGTGAGTGTGAGGAAGGTGTGAGGAAGGTGTGAGGAAGGTGAGTGTGAAGGTGAGTGTGAAGGTGAGTGTGAGGAAGGTGAGTGTGAGGAAGGTGTGAAGGTGAGTGTGAGGAAGGTGAGTGCAAGGAAGATGAGTGTGAAGGTGAGTTTGAAGATGAGTGTGAGGAAGATGAGTGCGAGGTGAGTGTGAAAGAGTATGAAGGTGAGTGTGAAGGTGAGTGTGAGGAAGGTGAGTGTGAAGGTGAGTGTGCAGGTGAGTGTGAAGGTGAGTGTGAGGAAGGTGTGAGGAAGGTGAGTGTGAAGGTGAGTATGAAGGTGTGAAGAAGTGTGAGGAAGGTGAGTTAGAGAAAGGTGAGTGTGAGGAAGGTGTGAGGAAGGTGAGCATGATGGTGAGTGTGAGGAAGGTGTGAGGAAGGTGAGTGTGAGGAAGGTGTGAAGGTGAGTGTGAGGAAGGTGAGTGCAAGGAAGATGAGTGTGAAGGTGAGTTTGAAGATGAGTGTGAGGAAGATATGAAGGTGTGAAGAAGTGTGAGGAAGGTGAGTTAGAGAAAGGTGAGTGTGAGGAAGGTGTGAGGAAGGTGAGCATGATGGTGAGTGTGAGGAAGGTGTGAGGAAGGTGAGTGTGAGGAAGGTGTGAAGGTGAGTGTGAGGAAGGTGAGTGCAAGGAAGATGAGTGTGAAGGTGAGTTTGAAGATGAGTGTGAGGAAGATGAGTGCAAGGTGAGTGTGAAGAAGGTGTGAGGAAGGTGTGAAGGTGAGTGTGAGGAAGGTGAGTGCGAGGAAAGTGTGAAAGTGTAACTCTTGAGAAGCCCACACTCATTTCTGGGCGTGCACATTTGCTCTGTATTAAAACTTCCTCTAATTTATTCAATGTATTACTTTGTTTCAACACTGAGTTCTTTTCTCTGTGTCTAGAACCTGGAAACACTACACAGGAGTCGTGATCTGGTCTCGTGAGAGAAGGTCTCTCTCAGCCTTCACCCCAGCAACACAGGGTGTTGGCGAGTTTTAAGTAGAGTTAAACCAGCTTAGCTTTCAAGAACGCTCTGATGCCACATGGAGAGCAGGCTGGAGGGAGACAGCGGTTTCAGGATCATTTAAGGGTCTATTACAAGTCCAGATGACAGCAGCTGGTATTGGGATAATTTGCAGAGGCACAGAGAAGAATGCTCAGATTCTGCGCCTTTAAAACCCAACGGATTCAATGTTGTGATGGTTAGTCCTCATTGGCACCTGACAGGACTTGGAATCACCTAGGAGTCACGCTTCTGGACAATTCTTTGAGAGTATTTCCAGAGATGATTAAGTGAGGAAGCACTACCCTGCACATGGGTGACACCATCCAGTGGGCTGGGGATGCAGACTGAATAAAAGGAGAAAAAGGAGGAAACCAGATGAGTTCTAGCATTCGGGCATCCCTGCTTCCTGATCCATCAGGATATGAGGAGTTCTCAGTACACACCGTGGACTCCGCCATGCCTTCCCCGTCATGATGGGCTGCATCTTGAAACCATGAGACAGAACCAATCCTTCTTTCCTTAGGTTGCTCTGTCAGGTGTCCTCCCACCGTGATGAGAACAGTCACTGATACAGACGCAGACTGAGTGAAGAAGAGGAACCAAGAATGAGCTTGGGTTTATCCCAGTAACTGGAAGGCTAGGGTTGGTATTTATTGAAATGGGAAAGTAGAAAGAAGAGGTGAGGAGTAAGATTAGGGGACTGTTAGGACTGCGATGTCACACACAAATAATAATGTAGGAAAAAGCAGCTAGAGATCCTGGAGCAGAAAGAGGGTGTCCGGGTTGCAAACACACACTCGGGAGTCTTCAGTGTTGAGCTGAAGTTTAAAGTGATGAAGCTTGAAGCAATTACTATGTAGGAAAAGGACTGAACAGCACTCAGATATTAAAAGCTCAGCAAGATAAAGAAAACCAACCATGGAATCTGAGTACTAGAGACGAATAAAATAAGAGAAAAACCAGAAGAGGATATTATTCTGGAAATTGAGTTTTAAAAAAGGTCTTTCAAAGAGCTTGAATTAGTTGGGAAGGGGAAGTGATATTCATTAGTGGTGTGATCACTGGTAAATTTCCTTTGCTCAATCCCAGAAGCACTATTTTAATGTCACTACTCTTAAATATAAAACTACACATTTCAGAGAGAATGGGATGTCTTGTATTGTTCTGGTCACTGAGGTGTAAACGTAACAAGGGGCTCTGTGCTTTGTGTTGAGGATTGTTCTGGTTCTTCTAAAAGGCAGCTTGCGCACTTGGGGAACACTTGTTCAATAGTAACCTAGCAAATCTGCCTGTTAGCAACAGAGGTCACTGGGCTCTTTCTTTTCATAAACCTTGTCAGCCATAGAAAGAGCTCTGGATTAGAAGCAGCCAGTTTGTCTGCATGGTGTCTGAGGATATCACAAGGTCCAGGAAAGCACTTCAAGGACTCCAAAGTGCCCCACAGCCATTTCAAACGGTGTTGGTAACAACAGCACTACAATGATTGTGTGGAGTACATGTAACTAATAAGTATTCAATGGATTACACATGAGTCCAGTAGTCCAGTGAGCATGTCACCTTAAAATTTTCAACAACTATGATGAACACATTATTGATCATTTAATATTTAAAGCCACACAGTTATTTGACACATGATTGTGTAGTAGGGGGAAACAGTTTCCCAATATGCATTAATGCTTGTATTTGAGGGACAGTTGCAGTTACTGACCAGTGAAATTTGCATTTTGGTCTTTAATGTTTGCTCAGTAAATTCAGATGAAAATTGTTGTGTTTTTTGAATGGCTAGAAAGTTTAGAAATCAGAAGCTGTAGAAACTGTAATTCTTGTTTTAAAAGATGTTTGTTTTTAATTATGTATATACGTGTGGATCCTGTGAGCTACAACAACTGGCTTGACAAGGTGTGCCCAGCGGTGCAATAGTGGCATGAACGGTATGGGAGTAACCAACCACTTTCTGATTGGATTTAAGATTTGCTTCAGGAGGTGGATATCAGAACTAGGAACCTGTGGGGACAAGTCACAAGCCATAGGGGAGCGCCTAATACTATTATTCTGCCAAATGGACATAGTATTCAATGGACTCCTGATGGCTTATTGTTATACCTATAGATTCATGCATTTCTCAACCTTTGTCAGAGAAGCTTCCTTATCCAGCAGACTGTGTTTAATATACAGACATACAATTGACCAATGTGCAGAGAATAAGAGACTTCGGAGTTTTTATCCCTGAATAGGACACCTATATCAAACCTCTGCCTCCCAAAGCCCAAGGATCTTTATGGAAGAGGGTGTGGAAAGACTGTAAGATCTAGAAGTGGTGGATGACCACAAGGAAAGACTTTTCCAGGATTCTGGGCAGTTACTCATGTGAACGCACAGTGATAGAGACAGCATGCACAAGACCCATGCATGCTCAAGTCATAGAAATGGGGAAGTGGGTAAAAAGCCCAACCCTAGCTGAGGAACTATTGGCAACTGATAGCTACTGGGAGAGGGAGAGTCAGTTTTCATTAAGGGTGCGATGCTGGTAGGTTAGCCAGGCTCCAGGGGATGGACCCATACCAAAGGCCACTTGGAAACACAAATTTGACTTGATAAGCCATATATATGTATATGTGTGTGTATGTACATGTATGTTATATATATATATATATACATACATGCATATAATAGAGTACATGAAATTGGGCAGAGGGTATTAACAGGATACAGATAGGGAAGGGGGAGTCTAAATATGATCAAAGTATATTGTATAAAATTCACTATAATTCAATAAAAAATGAGAAAAAAAGGATTGTTATTTTTATTATGTGTACATGTGTGAATCTGTGTTTGTTCAAATGAATGCAGTGCCTGAAGAAGTCAGAAGAGAATGTTGCATCCCCTGGAGCTGGGGTTACAGCCAATTATGAGCTGCCATGTGGGTGCTGGAAACTGAATCCGAGTTCCTCTGCAAGAGCAGCCAGTGCTCTTAACTGCCGAACTATCTCTCCAGCTCCAGAAGCTGTAATTCTCAATTTACGTGTTATTGATAGAACTGGGCTGTCTCCATGATTATAGTAGATGCATTTTTCCATTATGTCATTACTTAATATTTGGGCCTCCTCATTAAACTCTTAAGTGGTTTTCTTATAATATTGCCCTCCATGTGTCCTCTGTTCTATGGTAACTGATCTCATTCATGTGAGCTGAGGTGTAAATTCATATATTCTGTCATTAGTGCTAATAATTTTAAAATGTATGCATAAGGCAAGTGTAATATAAAGTTAAAAATTACTGGAAGGTTTAGTGATTTTAACCTCTGAAATTCACATTTCAACTAGTTGAATATTCATTCACAGAAAAAAGGACATTTTCATAAAGCTTCTTAGATTTAAAAATGACCAAGTAACATACTTATCTCCCAGTTACAGCAATATATATGTATGTAAGCACACACACAGACAAACATGCATGCATACATCTTTGCCAGAGAGCTGGGAGTACCTTTAGATTTGTAGCTAAAGAATATAATAATCTCATAGAATTTGTAATCCTGATAAATTTTGTTCAGGCTCTAAGAGTGAAGAAAGTCTGAATACCAAAGAGAGGAAACAGTACCAGGCCAAGAGATGGGACAGGAAATCAGTACGAATCAGCCATCTATAGGAGTACTATGAGTTTCCTGCCTCTGAGGTTGTGACAGGAGCAGTGGTGGGATCACAAGGGTTCTGGCCTTATCAGCAGCTTATCCTACAGCTGGGTTCCTAAGTTAATGGAATTCTATGGTATTTGGAGGACCTAGTTGAAGGGGTGGGTCCTGGGAGGCTCTGCCTTGTCCCTAGTCGCTCCTCTCTTGCTCTCTCTTCTTCCTGAGAACCATGAGGTGAGCAGCTTTCCTCTTCCTGTGTCTCTACCCTGTGCCTCAGTGAGGGCCTGAAAGCAACTGAGCCAAGAGTTATGGGCTGAAACCTCTGAAGCCATGAACCAAAACAAATCTTTCCTCCTTTTCAGTTGATTTTGTCAGGTATTTTGTGACAGTAATGGAAAGTATAGATGATTGATAGATAGATGATAGATAGATAGATAGATGCTGGAGTCCAGCTCCAGCTGAGGCCAGGGCCTGAAGGGGTGAAGGTAACTGTGGCAGCAGAAATGACTATACCAGAAACCACAATTGCAGTTCTAGTAGAGGCTGTTGACTGACCCTCTCGGGGGAGGTCAGCCAAATATCTTTTACTTCTCTTCCTCTGCAAGCAGCCTTCTACAACCTTTATTTATAATCAGAAAGCTTACAACAGCAGCAAAGCATCAGACCATAAATTAAACCATGAGTTTGCACAGTATTTCTCAGTGTACAATATTTTTCAATAATCACAGTAAAAGGAAAGTACAAAGTTCAATGATTAACCTTTTCTTTACATGGCCAAGCAATGTCTTCATTGTTTTCTTTATAGCCTTGCAGTTTCTATTTTACCATAGAGGTGTAAGATAGCCTGTCCTCATTTTCCCTTTAATTCTT
>NW_008329031.1:655544-683137 GCF_000622305.1 Nannospalax galili
GATGATAGATAGATAGATAGATAGATAGATAGATAGATAGATAGATAGATAGATAGATAGATAGATAGATAGATGAGGTAGGTAGGTAGGTAGATAGGAGATAGATAGATAGATAGATAGATAGATAGATAGATAGATAGATAGGTAGACAGATAATTGATAGATGATAGATAATAGATGAGAGATGAGAAATAGATTGATAGATGATATATAGATAGATGATGATGATAGATGATAGATGAGAGATAGATTGATAGATAGATGATAGATGATAGATAGATGATAGATAGATAGATAGATAGACAGATAGATAGATAGATGTAGATATGTGTGTGTGGCATTCATAATTATTTATGGAATGCAGTGTTGTAATTCAGTACTTGCATACAAGGTATGGGATGATTTTTCATTTTAGAACTGGAACTTCTCCCCCATCTTCCTCCCTGTACACAAAGACATGCAACCTTGTCGTGTCAGCCTCTCAGAGTTGTATGGTCATGAGCTCTAACGAAGCTCATCTCTCATTGTTCTGTGGTAACAAGGTTTCCTCTTTTAGAAACGTTTTAGCTCAAAAAATAAAAAATAAAAAGTTTTAGCTCCACAAAACTTCTCAAGGATGTGTATGCATGGCAAATCACAGGTTAGCTTTACAGCAGTTTCTGTTAAGAACATTGAATAAATTTGATATTTCTATTTAACTACTTCATAAGCTCTGTGTATCCTCGACAAGGGAGAAAAATAAATACATATTAATCTTTTGCTTCCTTGCCATCTTGTACCCTTCCAAGTGCATAATAGGTGACCATGGCTAAAATGGTTCTGCGTTCAATAGGAATTTATAGTTTTTGCTGATGATTTGAGGTGAGATTTGAGCAAATATTTAAGTTCTATATGAAAGTAAAATAGGAAACAAAACAAACCTTTACCCAGCCTTATTTCTGGAAAAATGGCTGAGCAGGATTGAGCAAGATTTTGTTTACAAAAAGGTATTTTAGGCTCTACAGCTTGGCGAGCTTGCACACAAATCTTCAGTCCTTCATAACCAGTGAGCTATTGTCTTCAGATGTTTCCTTGATGCTCATTAGTATATGAGGTAGCAAAACCACCCAAAACATCACATTCCAGATTACTCCAGTTACAGATGAGAAGCTCAACTTAAAAAAAAAAAAGAAGTGTATAATTGGTAAATATATTCAATAAAATTTTCTGATTTCTAGGCAAGTAATTATTGTTTTCTCTAACAAAAGTATGTTGGGGTGAACATTGTTCTGAGTGTACAGATGACCACAAAATAGACCCTTGTATCTTGCATCCTATGCATTTATAAGACCATCTCATGGGCCAATTCTTTTCACCTGTTCTGATAATAAGAAACCTATAACAGTATACAGAGATCACTGAAAAAACTTAGATTGAAGTTTCAAGTTTAAAGTTTCCAACATGCTGTGCTCTGTGCTTCCTTATTAAGTAGTCAAGGTTGAGTGTTCACCCTCAGACCAACTGAATGGTGTGAACTCATGTTTTCTTCATATACATTTTCTGTCTTACTTTCACATTTAACACATAAAACTGTCTTCTGGAAACTATAGCGCCTCTCATTTAAAGGGAAGAAAGGAACTAATATTCATTAAACTCTTATGTGATTAGTACTTTAAAAAGAGTATCACAAAAAATGTACAAAGTAAGGAAGGACTGGGGAATTGGTCAGTCAGTAAAGTGCTTGCTTTGCAAGCAGTGGACTTCAGTTTGATACCCAGAACCCACATTTAAAAAGCCACACTTTTTAAATGTGGGTGTGTACTTATCCGGTGATGGGGAGGTTGGATCCCTGAAGTTCATGGGCCAGCCTGCCTAGTCTGCTTGACAAGTTCCAGGACAGTGAGAGACCTTGCCTAAAAACAAAACAAAGGGAAACACAAAGTAGATGACACCTGAGGAACGTGCTTGTCACCTGGCCTCCACACATACCTGTACATATATTCATGTACACCTGTGCCCACATGTGCATGCACATGCAGACAAGAATACACTCACAAAAATATGAACAGATTTTATCAGATATAACCCAAATCTTGCCTAGCAAGCACAAGGCCTTGGGTTCGGTCCTCAGCTCGGAAAAAAAAAAAAAAGACAAAATAACAAAAGAGTGATTCTGCTGAGTTCTCAATTACTTGAAGATGGTATTGAGATTTATCTTGACCGCTTCTATTTTTTAAGTGGGTAACCACGTTAGGCAGAGGAAGGCTGTGCTGCAGCTGGAATCTGGCCCTTGGTGGTTTTCTCATCCTGATTGTCATTCTTTCCATTTAATTACTCTCTACTTGGCCTGTGGAGAACTCACAGTTTTTCAGCAAAGTAACATAGTAAGCATTTGCTTACACTCGGGAAGCACTTCCTGTTTTGCTGTTTTTCCATTCTGCATATAATCATGAGAAGTCTGAATGGTCTGCTTATTTTCCCTTACCCTTTCCTGGCTTCCTCATGACTTGTTCCAATCACAGTCACAGGCTAGACAACTGGCAGCACTTAGAGCAATAGTGGGTGCCATTTCCCTGTGCCTTTCTGCCCCTCCTATAAACCCATTATCTGTATTTCTGCCCCAATGTGTCCTCAGGTCAGGCACTGACCATCACCTGTGTCTGCAGGCACAAGCTTGTAGGTACAAATGGATCTGAAAGGTATGGGCATTGTAATAACTTAGAAGAAATAACATTCCATGTAGTTCTAGGCAAAGTCTGTATCATTTATACAACCGCACATAATCTACACAGGAAACTGTATTAAATCATGGCTGTTATTTTAAGGAAGCTTACATCACTTTAAACCACTGTAATGGGTTCCAAGCCATGACTTTTCTTCAAGTCTTATTGAAAGCTAAATGGCTTAAGGAAGAATGCTTCCCAAGTGTCTGCAGGATCCTGAAATGCAAAAGAGGGAAGTCTATCTTCTATGAAGGAGCAGAAAAGACAGAAAGAAGCATCAAAGTAAGGGACAAAACCAAGAATGCCTGGAAGAGCCAAAGTGGCTGGGAGGGGACAGCTTGGGGCCACTATAGGATACGGACTGTGCAGAGCGCTGCATGTGTTTAGGTGGAGAAGGCGTGGAGCCACGTGTAGAGTACACCGAGTACAGGCAGAAATGGAATTATTCAGGCCCTATCACCACAACAAAAAAGCTAATTCAAGGATGTGTAAGAGCCCCTACATTCTGCACTGCTTGTATCAGATCTACAGCTTTATGCAGTTAGAGCGTCAATATTTTAAGAGGATTCTGAGAATCCTGAAGTCCCTCAAAACTATTCATACTATTCATGTTCGGTCCATGAATTTACTTATTCTTCAACAAACACTTCTTGTGCCAGGCTCCATATTCCACACTAGCAAGAAGCTTGCTTTTTCATTTATTTGCTCATGCCTATCATGTTCTGGGCCATGGACTAGTCCATTTAAATCTTTTCTATCCAGAGCACGCAGATAATCAAAAAACAAAATCTTAAAACACAGTATGAAATCACTATAGAAAAAGGTGCGCAATGCGCGGTGCAAGATTTCTGAGCACGGACAGGATAACTCATTTGACTGGAAAGAGAAAAGCTGGAAAGCGGGCATGAAAGTGAGTCATTTAATGTAGAGAGGAAGGGGTAAAGGCATCACAGACAGAGGTCCTGAGGTACAACAATGCCAACAGGCTACATCCAGAATAAAGAAGCCTTTTTAGCCAGAAGAGATTTATGGTAGGGTAGTCATGAAGCTTCCAGATGGGTGGCTGTCATATGGAACAGAAAAACATAGAAAACCAGAACTGACTCATGGGAGTTATGGAGACACTGACATTGACCTTCATGTTGGGAAAAACTTGCAGTGACAGCTATTTCAAACAGAACGGGACACTTTTTGTGGCAATGACACCAGACTACAGAAAATATTCAAAGTAGAACCAGAAGCAGTCAGAGGATCACAAAGGTGACTAATGCAGCAAGTTGAGTACTGAACTTCAAAGACAAGTTTCCTAGGTCCTTCGAAGGCCTGTGATCAGACCGCAGTATTCTAAGAGAGCACAGTAAAATTTCAGAGAATTCTGGAGAGTGTAGGGATTACTTTGTTGTTGATATGGTTTGTTGTTTAAAACAGGGTCTCATGTAGCCCAGGCTGGCCCCAAATCACTGTGGCTTGAAGGTAGCCTTGAACGTGATCCTCCTGTCTCTGCCTTCAGAGTTCTGGGATTACAGCCTTGGCACAACCACACCTTGTTTCTTGGGTAGTGTTGAATCCAACACTTTCACTTTACAGGGGAGAAACTGAAGTCTTTGAAAGGGAAGTGACTACAGGTCCCCTTGCAAATCAGAGGCCTCTTCTAGACTAGAATTCTCTTTAATTCCCTGTGTGGTGTGCGTCCCACCATACCACAGTTGCTCTGAAATGAGTCCCAAGTGGATGCACAGCTCTGGAAGCAGTGCACAGACCATAAGGCTAAAGGAAAAGTGAAGAACAGGTCAGGCAGCTGGAGACAGCAGAGCACTTTACTGAGTTTTGGTGTCTCCAAACTGTGGCAGGTGATTGTTATGTCAATCCAGGGGACTGGGACTTCAGGAATGACAGAAGCGGCATTCATTCTCAACTAACCATCGTTTCTTTTTAACATGCAAGATTTATCTATTTTTCATCCTACCAACAAAAATATTTAAGATCTTATTATGAGCCTCACACTGAGCTGAACACGAGGAAGATGAAAGACCAAACCTCTGGTTTGGAGCCAAGGAGGAGTCAAAGAGGATGTGGGGGGAGTAGGTGTGGGTGAGGGCAGTTTTCCCAGGAAGCTCTCTATGCTGGTGTCAGGCATTCTGAAGGATGACTGAGAGTTAGCCAGAAATTCAAGATGGAGGGGATGTGGAAGGGAATGGCTCACCTGATGACTTACAGTTTACATGCCAGGCTGTCGTTATATTGGATTCACATTCAGCAGCTTACAAATCCAAATAATAAACATTGTGCCTGATCTAAATGTATCGGATGGATGAGCTGCTGGCTAGCTGGATGGTCCGTCCCAGAGTAAAGAGCAACAGATTAAGGAAAGTGAGGGGAAAAGTTTTAAATTGTTTTGGTCAATTTTATACATGAGGTCAAAAATAGAACAAAAACACCTTTAAGAAGAATTCTTTAAAATATTTAATTACGTGAGGCACGGGTGGGTATGTGCACATGAGTGCAGATGCCTTCAGAGGCCAGAGGCATCGATCCCCTTGGGGCTAGAGCTACAAGTGGCCATGAGCCACCTCACATGGATGGATGGTGGGAAACAAACTAAGGTCCTCTGTAAGAGCAGTAAGTGCTCTTAACTGGTGAGCCACCACTCCAGCCCAGGAGGAAATTGTTTAATGACGGTTATAGAAAAAATTTAAGTATGAAGCTATGTTTAACCTCAAATTCTATGAGACAAAGTGAAGCAAACTAATGCTACTACTTAATATAGTGCATAATAGAACAGATACAAGTATCAAGATTTCTTGCAAGTTTAAGAAGCTATAGTTATACCAATCAGTAGTTTACAAAAGGTCCAAGTAGTAACGAAATACAGCCTTAAACTGAATATAAGTCTAGAAATGTACCATTAACCATCCATTCAATCTTAGGCAAATTTGTTTGAGATCCATCTTCCCCATCTCTGAAGAGGCTGGACTTTTTTTTAAAATTCCCAATTAAAAAAAAAAAAAGAAACGTCAAGGGGCCAGTAAGATGGCTCAGTGGGTAAAGGCACTTGCTGCTGAGCCTGGTGGTCTGAGTGTGATCCCTGGAACCTACATAGTGGAAGGTGTGCAGTGACCCCCACCTTGGGTTGTCCTGCAACCTCCACACATGCACTGTGGCACATATATCCCCACACCTTGGCTTGCACACAGTTTTTTTTTTAATCTTCAAAATTGAATTAACCTTCAAGAATTTGATACTTACTATATCCTATATCCAAGTCCTTAGACCACAGCAGGCTCTCGACAACTATTTTCCTGAATGATCACTCAATGCCACTCTTTTAGAGGCTTCCCCAGCATGCTGTGACTACATGGGCAGCAGTATTACAACACGTTGGGAAAGGTTCCCAAACACTGAGCCCAGATGACAATTATTATTCTACACTTGGGATCTCTTTCACTGAAAGAGTATGCATAATCAAGCAAAGGAGAAACATATATTCCTTATATAACCTTTATTGATTTGACTATATTACAGAAACATTACATATTCATATTACAGAAAGAATGGGAAAAATCCTGGTAACTCAATCATCAAGAAGTTATTGTTTCTTAAATTTTGGTGTACAGCCTTTTCAATCTTTTTCCTACACACAGGCTACTTATTCTATTTCCTACACATAGACTACACACAGACACCATCATCTTGTGCTGTTTTAAAGCATTGTTTTCACTCACTTAACACAGCACAGACTTTTAGAAGATGGGATCCACTGTATGGGATGCACTGTAACAAATTACACTTGAGTGATTAGATCACTACTCTTTGTTTTATATCTATAAACTATGTTGTAGTAAATAATCTCTGATGAACTTAATTTTTTTTTAATCCAGGATACATTTGTAGGCAGAATGGCTAGGTAAAAGGTAATAGCTAGGTAAATGGTTATGAAATTTACTAAGGCTTTTGAATACATCTCTCCCTACATACCTTACAGAAAACGTAATGCAACTCAAAGTTCCTTCAGCAGAGCATTAAAAACTGTCATCCCCTGTGCCATCAGCAATGGGACTTTCATTAAAATCTGTGTCATTTGAGGGGTGAAAATACCATAGATTGTGTTAATATGTATTTATTATATTCATTTATACTTTATTTTTAACAGTAGTTAACATTAAAATGGTACAGAAAAGATTATTAGACATCTTACATGAGCAAAATGTTTTATCTTTTCCTTCTCATCTACTCATTTGTTCCATTTATTAGTGCTTTCCCTATACTGAGTATAGCTCTGCGCCCTGGAGAACAAATAAAATTAAAAACGTATAGTCCCTGCTCTCAAGGAGCTCACAGCTTAGTAAAGAAAGCAGACACACAAGTAGCTATTACAGTACAGTGTTATCAACACTCAAAAGCATGTAAAAGGCTAGTTGTGGCTCAAGGATGGGCAGGCAGGAAAGGATGCTTTTGTTTTTACAAACCAGATCCAGGATGATGGGGTGGGGGTGGGGGGCTCCATGACTACAGAAGACATCAGAGATAGAATGGTGTGGTGCTGCTCCTCTGGACACAGAGAAAAGTCCCAATAAGTCTGTTCTTCACAAAGTTAAAATCAGTCACACTCTCTAGATTAAGAACAATCAGCTTGCCCTCATTCAACTGGTAGAGTATCAACTTTTCCCCCAATTATTTCATAACATTCGACTAGTCAATGTAACTGACAACCAAACTTAAAACAAATTATCAGCAAAGGGGAGGAGGGGAGGTTGGATTTCTTGTAAGGGGCCAGCGGACTAAAGCAAAATGAAGCACCCATCTTTTAGGAGACATTTCCCCCTCTGACGATTTTTTATTGGTTTATTTTGTGGTTTGCCTCTTTCAACAAAGTGGCAATTTAGAAATAATGTCAGCATGAAAAACTGTGACTTATTCACTTCTGACATAACTTTAGAGTTTCAGGAATTTCCAAGTTCTCTAAAATGTCCTCCTTCTGATCATGAGATTTGGTAGCTCCGCAAGTATTCCCTCAACTAACAGATTTCCTGGCAGACGTAGGAGCTGGCATTGCAGTGGCGTCATACTTTCCATTAGTCAGTATCATTCATCATGGATGTGCATATTAATAATGCATTAAAAGTATACTGCAAAGTCCTACATAATACCTGATACCATGTTTGAGTGAAGTGGGTTAGGAATACTTGTTGTCTTAATTCTACCTCACAGAAGAGGTGAACCCAGGTAATCTCACTCACATGGTCACAAACATGCACAAGGACTCTAGTGAGTTCTAAGCTCAAGGCTGTCACCATGCTCTGCCTTCCTTTCAGGTTTTCCCAAACTATTTCCTCTCCAGTTTTCTAAAAAATGTTCTTAAAACATCAAACTTCCCCTCCCCTAAGTCGCATCTGTTCTAAGCCACTTTGATCATTTCAGCCCACAGAAGCCTTGGAACTCCTTCCTCTGCAGCCTCTAGCTTGCTGTTCCCATTATTCAACTGTCAAGATCTCAGCACACACTGAGTGGGATCTCTCTTCAATCATGAAATGACTTTTGTCTACTAAGAAGGCACTGTACTCTGGTAGCATATGTACTGAGATTTTATTTGGTTCTGCAAACATTTCTGGCAATCTCCTACAAGTCGAGATACTATGTTAAGAGCTGAAGACATGCTTTTCATCCTCAAAAGTCTGAGGGACACACAGATAAGTAAACATTTTATGTAAGCATGCATCTGTCCATTCACTCATTTAAGTCACTAAGTAAACTTCTGAATTACTAGTCATGAGCACAAGCAGAGCAAGAAAACATGACATTTCAAGTACTTGTGGCTTAGGAGGGAAGCCAGTCATGCAAATCTCTACTCAACACGTGCAGTGGACCCCAAAACAGGAAACTCCTGTGAATAACACAGTATCTATTCACCACAGTACCTATTCAGAGCTGTGTCCTCTTGGGATCATAATCTTCATAAGAGGAGAGTATAGGACAGTGTGGACTGCAACTGTAATCTGGTACTTGGGAGACAAAGGCAGGATCACACCTGTAATCTCAGTACTCTGGAGACAGAAGCAGGATCACACCTGTAATCTCAGTACTCAGGGAGGTAGAGGCAGAATCACACCTGTAGTCCAGTACTCAGGAGACAGAGGCAGGATCACACCTGCAATCCAGTACCCAGGAGGTAGAGGTAGGATCACATCTGTAATCTAGTACTCAAGAGACAGAGGCAGGATCACACCTGCAATCCAGTACCCAGGAGGTAGAGGTAGGATCACATCTGTAATCTAGTACTCAAGAGACAGAGGCAGGATCACACCTGCAATCCAGTACCCAGGAGGTAGAGGTAGGATCACATCTGTAATCTAGTACTCAAGAGACAGAGGCAGGATCACACCTGCAATCCAGTACCCAGGAGGTAGAGGTAGGATCACATCTGTAATCTAGTACTCAAGAGACAGAGGCAGGATCACACCTGCAATCCAGTACCCAGGAGGTAGAGGTAGGATCACATCTGTAATCTAGTACTCAAGAGATAGAGGCGGGATCACACCTGTAATCTCAGTACTCTGGAGGCAGAGCCAGGATCACACCTTTAATCTATACCCAAGAGGCAGAGGTGGATTCACACCTGTAATCCAGTACTCTGGAGACAGAGGCAGGATCACATCTGTAATCTCAGTACTCTGGAGGCAGAGACAGGATCACACCTGTAATCTCAGTACTCTGGAGGCAGAGACAGGATCACACCTGTAATCTCATACCCAGGAGGTAGAGGTAGGATCACATCTGTAATCTAGTACTCAAGAGACAGAGGCAGGATCACACCTGCAATCCAGTACCCAGGAGGTAGAGGTAGGATCACATCTGTAATCTAGTACTCAAGAGATAGAGGCGGGATCACACCTGTAATCTCAGTACTCTGGAGGCAGAGCCAGGATCACACCTTTAATCTATACCCAAGAGGCAGAGGTGGATTCACACCTGTAATCCAGTACTCTGGAGACAGAGGCAGGATCACATCTGTAATCTCAGTACTCTGGAGGCAGAGACAGGATCACACCTGTAATCTCAGTACTCTGGAGGCAGAGACAGGATCACACCTGTAATCTCAGTACTCTGGAGGCAGAGACAGGATCACACCTGTAATCTCAGTACTCTGGAGGCAGAGACAGGATCACACCTGTAATCTCAGTACTCTGGAGGCAGAGACAGGATCACACCTGTAATCTCAGTACTCTGGAGGCAGAGACAGGATCACACCTGTAATCTCAGTACTCTGGAGGCAGAGACAGGATCACACCTGTAATCTCAGTACTCTGGAGGCAGAGGCAGAATTGTTGTGAGTATAAAGGCAACTTGGGCTACACAGTGAGATTCAAGCCATCCTAGGTTATAGAATGAGAACTTGTCTCAAAAAAACTAGAGCTTAGAAATGATCCTGCTTTTTATATATCTTAAGGGACACAGCCAAGTCTTAGTCCATGGATAGTCAGTCATTGTTCCATATTTGTTGGTGGTTCCTACATCACCTAAGGCAGGATTATCATACTCATCATTCTAGAATATCTATTACCAAAGAGACTGGAAACACTTCTCATTGTATGTTCTCAGAACAATACCAGCTACTTCTCGGCTATATAAAGAATGGAACAGAAATTTCTCTATAGAAATTCTGAGTTTTCTATTATTTTGTTCACAGGTGACATGCCAAGGTACGAATGGGCAAAAAGTGGCCTTCAAAGTATGCTTGTTAGAAAGCTGGCAGCTCCTCTGAGGGGTCTCAGAGCTGATATGGAGGTAAACAAGGCAGCTTGCTGCTCCAACCAGAGCATGTTAACTGTTTAAACATTGCGCTTGTACATAAAATTCCTTTGAAAATGCCTTGCTACTTTTTTTTTAAAGAACTTGTTTAAGAGAATCGATGCAATAAGACCTTATAATACTTTCCTTCATAATTTAAAAAATTCCTGTAAAGTGAAACTGATCTGTTTTTAAAAACAACAATAAGCTGGGCATGGTGGCACATGCCTATGATCCCAGCACTTGGGAGGCAAAGGCAGGCGGATCTCTGTGAGTCTAAGGCCAGCCTGGTCTACAAAGCTAATTACAGACTCACAGCTGTTTTACCTCAAACTTCTCAGTCTGATACAAGTCAGATAGGGGTCCTTCAGCCGCCACATCTTCTGTCCCTTCATTCTGGGGAGTATGAAAAGGGGAGAACTTCCATTCTGTGGTTGCCAATAGGTTATTTCTACTGAATGTCCCATAGGTAAAGATTAGTAAAAGTCATGGGAGCAAAGAGAGCACCAAATCTCTATAGCCTTTCGAAATGTTCACAGCAAAGCTTCTCTATAGAGGAGAAGGTGGAAGATAGGTTTTTACAATTGTGATTCTATTTGTTCACTAATTTGAACATTATGAACGAGCCTAAATGCCAGGCACTATGATGAGTACCTGCCAGTACCAAAAATGGGCCAAGATTTTCCTTACTGAAGGGAAAATACATTTAATAAATAGACACAAGATGTGAAGTTCTGAAAACACTGTACAACAGCTTATTTAGATGGGACTTATTTTACACATCTTTGTAGCCCCAGCTCTTATCACAAGGCTCAGCAGATAGTTAAAAGCTTGATACCTTTTCTGAATAAATATTTTCATCCCCATGATTTCTTTCAACTGGTTCCAGATTCAGTTTGTTTGTATGTATCTAGTCAGCCCCTCATCAGGTATTAACATATGCAGATATATAACATGTAATATCAAAACCTACTCTTAGACATACAAAAAAATCAACCATTATCCTTTCACAGCAACAGAAAAACACAGTGGATGATAAATAAGCCTGTAACTTAAGGAACAAGCACATTGAGACTTAATTATGCTTGCTTAAATTCATTTACAGCTGTTCTCAATCTAAAAGCAGGCAAGCCTGCCCCCTAGTGCCAAAATGATCAAATTGAATCAGAAGGCATTTCCCAACTACCAGAACAGAACTAGAATATATTCTTAAAATACAAAACTGTATTATTCAAAGCAAAAAGCTTCATTATAAGACTAAAACGACATACATCTTTCAATTTACAATTTGATTATATATATATTTGGTAACTATTATTAAACTTGCTTTAAAAAAAAATCTCAGCGCTTCTGAAACAGGGTGGTTGTATACTTGGCAGAAAATGCTAACACTGCTACTTGAAAAATCACACAAAAGGCTCTAAAACTTTACCAATCCTGTCAATTCAGTTCTACTACCTGGTTACACCTATTTCTATGTGGTTTCACCCATGTCCTCCTTTAAAATAGGTATATATACTATGACTTTCAAATATATTTGTCTCCAGCCAGATTTCTTTGGGGTCCAGGTTCAAATGCCCAAATGCTTACTGCACCATCCCTTGGGAAACTGAACAGGCATGTGTACCATAGCACTCCCCAAACCGAACTTTCAGCCTTCCCCCCTCTAACATGCTCCTTTGAGTCCTTCCTATCGCAGTAACTAGTTACTTTATTCACAGGGTCCCTCAGGACAAAACCCTTGGAATCACTTTTTTCTCACATCTCACCTTGTCCATCAACATATACTGCACATCAAAATGTATTTGGGATCTGATTTCTATTGACTTCATCTTCAAAAAAGACTCTAATGTCTCATGTGAATAGGACAGACACAATTAGTAACCCCAATTTCTCACTTCACTTTATAATGCTCACAAATATTCTTCTTGCTCACAAATATTCTTCAGTTACATTCATCCTGTTGGTCAAAGCCAAGCACACTACCGGCCACGGTCTGAGCACACTCTATCCTTTCCATCTCAAATGCTCTGTGTGCAAACACCTAATGTTCTCATTTGCTTCCTCAGGTCTCAGTTACAGACAGCACTTAATATAGTCTATTTAAAATAGCAACTCTAGCTGGAGAGAAGGCTCAAGAGAGCGTGGAAAAGTACTTGCAGCCAAGCCAAAGGACCTGTGTTTGATCCCCGAGACTCATGTTAAGAGAGAACCAATTCTCTCACAAGCTATCCTCTCACCTCCACACTTGTGCCATGGCACATGTGTGCACACACACATACTAACACAAATTTAAAACAGCAACTCCCTACTTACACTCCCACACCCTTCAACTTTTCCCCAAATAGTGTCAACTTGTGTTATTACCAATTAAAAGGAAAACACCACACAGAGCACAGAACCGTGTACTGCACTCTCTGCACTCTGCGGGATACTCAGGCCTCAACCACTTCCCCATGTGCAGCAGACAGCAGAGACTGGCTGCATTAATCATCTAGTCATAAAAAAAACATGGTAGGGCTAGGTGCGAATGGTGCACAACTTTAGTCCCAGCGCTTGGGAGACAGAGGCAGGCAATCTCTGTTGAGTTCAAGGCTAGCCTAGTCTACACTAAGCAAGTTCCATGGTAGCCAAAGCTACACACATGGCAGACTAAAAAGGAAATACTACTTATAGAGGATGGTAACCTTGCCAGGTGAAAAAAACTTTACCACCACTCCAGGGAATTGAACCCAGGATCACATGCATCCTGGTCAAACACTCTGCCATTGACCTATTGCCCCCAGTGGTTTAAAAAAAAAAAAAAAAGAACTACTGAATCACTTTTCATTCGTTTCATATACCAAGACAGACTATTTTTTACTTTTTTGACAGGGTCTCACTATGTCACCCCGCTTGCCTGGAATTCACTACGTAGACCAGGCCAGCCTTGAACTCACAAAGACTCACCTGCCTAGGCCTCCTGATGGCAGGGATTAAAGTCGTGCACCACCATACGCAGGCTGAAGGTGACAAGCGGTCAAGTAACTTGTGTACAAGTGACGTGATGGTATGAGACGAGGAAAACCCTGAGGTTCTCAGGTACCACTTCATTCAACTTTCAATACTCAGAGCAGTTTTAAGAAATACAAATCCAAAACAGGCGAGGTTTCTACATTTGTTGATAAAAGTAACTATGAGTTTGCCGTAAGTAATTTCATTTGCATCGAACAGTGTTAGTAGTCTACTTAATAACTGGTAAATTAGTAATACTAAGTTTCAAATGACAAGCTATTCAAAGTATTTTTTTTTCTTTCATGGTTGCAGCAATCATATGAAAGCATCATTTCTTTTGAAAGTACACTGAAGAGCTTTCATCTGCGTCTATTTTCTACATAAAAAATAAGTTCATCCTTAATTCTACACACACATGCATGCACACACAGTGCTTTACTGTTTTGAAGTCTATAACTGCATATAGTTATTATACATGCAGTTACTTGGGGCTGGGGACATGGCTTAGTGGTTAAGATCACTGGCTGCTCTTGCAGAGGACCCTGGTTCGGTTCCTAGCACCCACATGGTGGCTAACAACTACCTGTAGCTCCAGTTCAAGGGGATCTGATGCCCTCTTCTGACCATGGGCATTGCATGACACAAACACACTTAAATGCATGGAGGCAATACACTCATACACATAAAATAAAAATAATAATATTTAAAATATATATGTAGTATACTTATTAGCTTTTTAAGAATTCATTATTTTAATTTTAAGCTCGAACTGTAAGAAAAAGCTCATTAATACTTTTGAGCTGATGAAGTTAAAAAACAATCACTGCTTCAAAATTTTTTAATTTTGGAGAAAGCAAAGCAGATTTTAATGAAATGGTTTGCAATAAGTTTGAACTACAAATTTATAACATAAACATAACAAAAATCCAACAAAACAGGTATTGTAACACAAGATTCACCACTCATGTTAAAATTTAACCCTAGAGAATTACTGGACACATACTTTAAAGAATATTTAACACTTGTTAATCCCATGTAAAACTGAATTGCATTACAAAATGTTTTAAACGCTTCAGAGCACACATTAGTAAATCATCTGATAAGTTGTAAAAAAGGTATGTTCATAATCAGGAGCAGGAGTTAAGGAAATATGATCTGCACTTACAGAACACAGAAGACGACTGTAAGGCATCACAGCAGGTGATGACCAGTTACTAAGATGTGTGTTTGGGAAAAAGCAAATAAACTGTGCTCCAGGGACATTCATTAGCAATCTCAACAGTTAACCATTCTTGACAACGCACGCAAAGTTTAGGGGAGAAAGCCATCTTTCTACCATCCAGAAAAGCTTACCATGAAAGTTTCACTGCTTGTTGGGCCTCTGATTCACTAAGAGACAGATCCTTCAGCAACTTGTCTGATTGGTACCATGTAATAAAACCACACAAGAAATAAAGAGTCACAGAATTTGGTAATTCAGGTTAGTCTTCTTTTCAGAGGAAAGTAATGAGATTTGCTGTTATTTCTCTTCCTCCTGAAGAGAAAATGATCTCTTTGAAATGTTCTCTTGTGGTGTTTCCCAGTACCTTACAAGAAATGACACTTCCTCAAGAAGGGAGAATTCCTCTTTAACTCTTTAAGAAATTTTTTTTTCCTTCAGCAATAGGATTTTTTGGTTTTTGTTGTTTTTTTGCCTTTTCTCTTATTTTAAAAAACATTTAAATTACCTATTAAAATGCCCCATCTTATTTGCTGCTTTAGACATTTGAGAAACACGAGAACTTTATTATAAAACTTTAGGCTATAGGAGCCTTAAAAGACAGAATTTTTATTCAATTATAAATTACTATCCTAACAATATTAGAAAAACAAAACACTTAAACAAGCAGTCTTAATACTTATTCCTGAAAAACAAAGCATATAGAAATTCAAATCAATCCTTTCATATTTTTTCCATTAACAATTACGAGAAAGAGTGTTCTGCTGAAGAAACAGTTCACAGTGAAATGTCCATTAGCAAAATAGTTTACGTGTCCTGACTGAGTCTTGAACACTAGCTATCCAAAATGCTGCTCTAGCTCCACCACGCACTCACCCAAAGTGATGGCACTCAGTACTGTCCAAGGTTTGGTTTGCTAGGTGAAAAGTCATTTGCACTTAGGAGATAAACTTCTCAGGGTCACTCTAACACCCTCATGGGATGTCCTCAAATTTCCATTCCATTAAAAAGTAATCTAACTGAAAAAAAAAATCAATAAAGCCTATATATTCATTTTACATAAAAATAATATTGTCAAAAAGCTACTAAGTGAGGCCAAGTATTGGAGCACATGCTTGTGATCCAGGCACTCAGGAGGAAGAGACAAGATGATTTTGAGGCCAGCCTGGGCTACATAATGAGTTTAAAACCAGCCTACAATACAGGAGGAGACTCTGCCTCAACCCCCGCCCCAAAGTGTTATAGCAAGAATTCTATCAGCAGTCTTTAAAAAAAAAGGACATCTTTGGACTGTAAGAGATACCCATGGAACACTGATTCAGACGGGCACACAAGACACCATCTTCTTTGCCACAGACTGCACCCAAATCCCTGGCAATACCTTACTAAAAATGACTGACTCCAGAAGGTTGTGGGAGACAAGGTCACCATCCTCCCATAGTTAAGAAAGTGGTGCCTGGCCCTACTTTATATTTGTATACTATTCTATAAGAAGCTAGTCAACTCCACATTACAAAGCACCACAGGGCATTTCATTCTACATAATGCAATAAAACTGAAATTTTTATGACAGAATTCCTGGGAAGGCACTTCAGTCAAAAGAAGAAGCACAACACTTTTATACTGCAGGCTCCATTACTGTTCTGACCACGTTTCCCAATAAATGGAATGTTGTTGAAATATAACTAAGAAAGGAAACACAGTCCTCACCCTGAGAGATGAACTGAGTAAATCTGCCTTTAAAGTAGGTGAATGCTGAAACTTTAAGGGAAGAGAAGTACATGAAGCAAGAGAGTAACATCACCAGGGTAGGACTGGACTCCTGATTTTAAGAACGGAATGAAAGTAAATTTAAATTTCATGTTCAGATAAAAAAAAAACATTTAAGATGTTTTTTGAGAAATAAAGGAAATTATGGTTACATACACTGTTGTTGTTTATGGTTATATACTTTGTCATCTATGAGATTTGTGTACTCTTTATTTTATTCAAATAATAAAGGTGACAAAGTATTGTTAGCTCAGGTTATGCATTGGCAATTTATAAGATTCAACTTAAATTGATTTAGAAGTTAAACAAAAAAGACAGCATTCTCCAAGTTTAGAAGTTGTACCTTGGAGAGATAAAATTATGAATTTAAAGATCTAGAGCTCAGTGGTAGGAGCACTTGCTTAGCATGTATGGGGCCCTAAGTTAAATCTCTAGTACTACACACACTCATCTGTGATGTATTAACACTGTTGGTATGTTAAATTCTAATAATGCAATGATTCTCACTCATACCTAAGAGGAATAATTTAAGAAATTTATGTTTAGGACAAAAGTTCTTTCTCACTGCTCTATAAAGTTATACAGAGTAATTTTATTAAGACGGTAAGTCAAATATTGGCAATCATTTTCTGTTTGTTCATTAACCAGAAAGCAAACTTAAAACTTCAAAATGATATTCTCCCTTAAGTAATCAGTACTAAGAATCACTCATTAAACAAATTTACCATTAAACAACAACAACAACAAAAAAAAAAAATCAACCGTTACTTTAGATCCCAGCAGGAATTTCCTTATGATGGAAAAACAACTTATGTGCCTCTTCCCACTCAAAAATTTCTGAGGTTGTAACTTTACATTTTTGTTGAAATGTAAAGAAAGGCATGACCAGGAAGGTGGGACTGAGTGTGAATAAAGTTTCCATACAGTTAGAACACTGGATGATTTCAAAGGGAATGCACAAATAAGCCTGATGCTGCTCTAACGTGGGCCTTTTATAGACATCAGGAAAGGCTGACGTTCCCTTTCTGCTAGGAGCCCAAAGCTGTGATAAACAGCCAGTTTGTGACTATCAATGTGAACTGCCTCACTGGGGCCAGGGTAGAATCTCCAATATGCCATGGCACCGTCACTGGGGAAGCAAGGGGAGTGGAGGGAGTTAAATGGTCTCCTCAGGTACACAGTTACACCACGTTCCCTCAAGATCCCCTACTGTCTTCTCCGATGTGTAACAAATACCGCAGCTAAAAGTTTTTTTAAGGCAAACAAAATGCTCTCAACAAAACTCTATATACCATGACAGCTTAAAAAAAAAACAAAAAACCTAAGTGTGCAATTACTGACAATAATAATGAGAGAGACTACACCTCTAACATTGGTCTCAAGCCTTTCAGAAGGATGTCTGACTTTGCAATTACTAATCTATTAACCTTTCTCTTGAAAATATGAACTTCTTATAGAAATATAGAAAACTTAAAATTCACAGTAAGGTTATATGTAATGCTCATCTATGCTTACTGAAAATACTACTTAAATGATTAGGCAATAAGACAGCTGGGCACAATTTATCCAACCTTAAACTCTTTAGCTAAGGTTTGTGCAAAAAACCTTTGCAGTTCTCATAGAAACCCAATGCTGGAGCACATCCAACATTCTATTAGCTGCTACCACAAAATCATTGTCCCAGAAGTCAAGGTTAATGATTATTCTTGCTAATCATGCAAAGATGAATATCAGGAGCCACAACATTGGCAGGCTACACTGCCAAATAGTCCTTAAATCCTTACTCTATAAACTTACAGTGATTTAGAACCTCAAAAGTGCAAGAAATCAAATTTACCAAAATAAATACCACTCTGACACTCAAGGGACATCTTCACTTTAAGGCCTTTGTCACAAATCTGAATCTTTATTGTTCTGAAATAAATGTTAAAAACATAACTTGAAACAAAAATGTCAATTCAATATTCAGTCTCAGAAGATGTGTGGCTCAGTGCCCATCACATATAACAAGAAAACTTCCTTTAAAAAAAAGGAGAAAAAGTACTATGAGAAGTCTTTCATGAGTGAAGATGCACCCTGTGTGCTCTGCCCTTGTTCAATCGCACACGTGGGAACCAGAAAGCCCGCGTCTTCGTCACGACAGGCCGTTGCTATGACGTTTGACGGACTTTTTGCCATTCAACAAATTCGTCAAGAAGAACAGGCCCTGCGGGGGGAAAAGAAGTGATTTTGTTAGAATTCAATGGACTCATCTCTCCAACAAGCTCTGAGGTGGCAGGGCCTGCCTGACCAGTCCTTCCAGGTGCTTTCTGGGTCTCTTCCTTTTTCCTAAGTGACTGTCCACAGTAGGAATTCAGAGTCCTTTCCCTCTCAAGGAGTGTTTTTCATGGGCTTTCTGGAAGCAGAGTCAGCACTAGCCTCACCCACAGCATTCTGGCATTTAATTATCAAATACTTTGAAAATATTTGTTACCTCAAGAAGCATGAGTGCTTGTTAAGAGGGACTGGCCACACTGGACATGTACTTTATTCTAAAAACACAACACAGTCAAAGGAGCACATAGCAAATGCCTAATATCTATTATTCTCAAGAAAACCTGTTTTTATAGTGTAGAGGCTACAAACATGGGCCATCAGAAGCCAGGTACAGTTAAAAAGTATTTGTTTTGTTAAGATGTAAAGAAAGGCATGATCATGAAGAAATGTGCTTGGCCTATTTTCCTGAATGCACAAAGCCTCTGGATGCTCTTTTTTCTCTTGCTTTAGCAGACCACATAAAAGCCAGCTGGGCAAGCCAACAATAAATGACAGCTAAGGAACAGCCTGAATATTGTAATAGTGGATGGACCATCAGCATTACGTCACTACTTGGCTCCAACCTCTGAATCCTACAAAGAAATATAGGTGCAATTTGTCAGATTTTCTGATTTATCAAACAAATTTACAAATTTATTTTTGTATCAACTCTCTCAGTTTTAAATGTTGACTCAGGGCTGGAGAGATGGCCCAGCAGTTAAGAGCACTGACTGCTTTTGCAGAGGACTTGGGTTCAATTCCCAGCACCCACATGGCGGCTACAAACCATCCTTAACTCCAGTTCCAGGGGAATCCGAAGCCCTCTTCTGACCTCCGCGGCATTGCACAACACAGGTGTACTCACGTACATGCAGGCAATACACTCATACACATTAAATGTTGATTCAACATTCACAGATACACACACCCCTGTGCTGTCAGCTCACTGTTGCAAGTTATTATTTCTTCAAAACAGCATTAAATGTTCTGCCTTCCTTTAGGGAAGAACATAATACACAGGGAGACAGGGTTATCTCTTCTTCAGTACCTTGTTTCTTCTGTGTCAAGGCAAGTGTGATCTTTTCATGTACATTTCCGTTATGAAGGAATGCACCTTTCCATATAACCTATCTAGACAACATCGAAAATGAGGTGCAAACTGAAAATCTATAGGTCTAGAGAATTAATTTGGCTTATCTGTTTTGCTCTTATACTTTTAAACCCATGACTGAAATTTTCTTCTTCAACAAAGGAAGGAGGAAAATAGGATTTTGGCTTCTAGGTGTAGAAATTATAATTTAGCTGTAATGTTTAGTTACAGAGGAACAAAAATATTTTATTTACTACCACAGATTTTATAACATTGCTGAACCTAAAACTCGACTTCTTCCACATCCTGATTAAAATGAGTTACTCTTACAATACCTAAAACCTTTATACTAATGCTACAGAAATGAATATGCTAATCTTTTTAGGAATCTCATTTTTATAGGAATGCATGATATACTTACAAGCACCGTCTTCATCGTAGTTACTAAGATCGGCATGAACTGTTCTGCTGAATTCTAATACATTGTACCACTGATCTTTGTTCATAACACGATACTTTGATTGCTGTGGAAAACGATATAAACATTTGGACTACAGAACCATTACTTATTGGGTCTTGATTTTAGTGAATCTAGTTATAAATTTTTTTATTTGTTTTTTCTAGAACATTTCTTCCTCTACTAAACTACTCAATTTTCTAGAGAATCATCTGTTATCTATTCTTTCCATATCTTTCTTTTGTGTCTGAAACAAAGGTCCTAAGACTAAAACTCACTGAATTTTTACATATATTCATGTCACTGTCAAAGAAATATAACATAGATCTTTTCCTACATTGAGTAAGTTCCTTTGTGTTGATTCTACAACAAAATTTCTTTGTATGAGCTACATTTTGAAGGGGGTATCTACGGAAGTAGAGAAACCACTATCAGTTCAGGTTCAAATCCCAATGTGGACACTTAACTTGGGAAATTCACTCAAGAACACAGCCAAGGCTGTGGCTCGGTGGGAGAGCTTGCCTGCATGTATTCAGGGCTGCTTCCCCAATCGTGTCACAAACTGTGATCCCAACACTTGAGGGCAGACATGAGGACTATATGAGTTTGAGACTGGCCTGGGTTATGGAGCGACATCCCCCTCCAAAACAGAAAGCTAAACAAAATAAACAAACAAACAGAAAATGCCAAACCTACCCTGGCCCCCCTTTCCTCAGCTGCTACATGGGGATAAAATGGGTTTGAAAATATTCAATTGTTATTAGCACCTCACAGACATGGGTATTATTTTTTTATTTAGCTAAATTTATGCCCAAAACTAACAGTAAAAAGATACATCTCGTTTATCAAAAATATATACTTTATTGGGCTCATCAAAGTTTTAGCTATGCATAAAATTTATTTACAAAAGCTTTAAAGAAAATTATTCTGGGAAATTTGCTATAACAAGAAACCAGCTTGATGAAAAATTGTTTTTAAAGGAAAGAGCATCTCTTTTCAAGAAATGGTAAAAACTATACCAACAAAACTAAAGTTAAAAGTACAAAACTAAATATAAACTAGACCAAAACATGGACAAAAAGAAACAGCATGTTCTAAAGAGTCGCTGACCCCAGAAGTACTCTAAAACTTCTAAGAGTATTTCTGTCCTACCTTCAGCTGTGTTTAGTCAGCAGTATCGTTAAGGACATGATTATATATCCAGACTCTATGTATGGACATAAAATATTAAAACTTTACTCTATTTCTCAATGAGTCTAATCAGAAAATAAATGTTTTATTACTAAAATAGGTTCTTCTGTAAAAAACGGCCTAAAGCCTGAGGGTGGGGGTGGGACTGGGGACTGGTTTAGAAGGTTGAGATTCATGTGCTAGCATCAATTCTCTCTTGCCAAAAGCATAAAAGACCAATTTCCCATGAAAAAATGTCTATGCTAAAATATTTTTCTTGGACATCTTCTCTCTCTGAGGTGGAAAGAAGTGAAATGAAAATACCTTAAAAATTTTTTTAAAATGTGGTATAGAGGATCAAACCCAAAGCATAATACATGCTAAGCATGTATTCTACCACCAAGTTATACCCTGGCTCCCAAGAATCTTCTGTACACAAACACGTCAGTTTTAACTGACACGGTTATGTACATACTTTAGTAGATTCTTATAATACTCATGAAAATTGTCTAAAATACAGTATTAAAAGCTCATTTATTCCTCAAAAGGTATTTTCAATCCAGTTTTTAAAATACTTTAAAAAAATACCTATACATACCTCCAAGTATTGGTAAAATACTGAAAAGAGTGGCCACGTCCTCCCAAGCAGAAGAGCTAACATGGACTTAGCAGTATCAATATCAAGGCTTCTCTGATCTTTATCCTAAAATATAAGCAAAAACAACTGTCCTAAGTATGGCCATAAGATGGAAAAGAAACTTAAAATATCTAAGATGGAAACTGCACCTACCCTTGCAAAATCAAAGGCATATCTGTATATATTCTTAAACGATGAAATATCATTCAACTGTGAGCGCAAAAAGTCAAATTTGTTCTGTAACTTTTCTGTGCAGTCACACCTTAAATCAAAAAAAAAAAAAATCAAGAAAATTAAAAGATTTTAGGAAGTTAGAAGGAAAGCATTGTTAGAGTATACTTACAAAAGTAATTTAGGTTTAAAATTCTGTTTCACAAATTTATACTAACATGTTTTGTAACTACCAGTGCAATTTAACATAGCAGAAAAAGAAAACCTGGCAACCAACCAAAGTTCACACCAGTACCAGTAACTTTTCTTAAAAACACACCAAAACGCCTCAACCAAAACCTCCAATTAAATCACAAACATTTCAGAACGCTGCCCAGCAGATGTGAGACCCCATGTTTGATTCTATTTCCCTAGTTCCCATCCACCACCACCACCACTGCTCCCTCCTCCCCCAAAAGGCTGAGCAAATGACGTTAATCAGGCCATTGGTACACATTTCTTTAGAAAGTTCTTTGGGATCAGTTTGGTGGAAAGAGATTAGCCATGAGTAGTTTTAGAAGTCTGGGATACCAGAGAGGAAATTAATGCATTAAGTCATTAAGTGACCTAGTCATGAACCCAAATTACCACATTTTTAGTCAGCAAAGTCAAGATTAATCATCAAAGTACCTAACTTCAAGTAAGGTGTATATGCAAAAGCATGCAAACAAGTTATACATGTTATGTATAAAGACAAGTCAGTAAACATAAACAAGTAAATCAACGGAAGGCTCAGAAGTCTTGATGGCTCTCTAACACTGGCTTTATAAATTCCACTCTTTGGAGCAAGAAGCAAGGCAGACAAGACCTTGGTAATCCACTGTCAATCTCCAGATTCTCTCATCTTCCCACAGTCCTCACTCTGTTCTAGTTTTCACTTAACCTTCCCAAATGCCACAGCCATACTTCAGGACACTATTTCCTCTACTGGAAAGATGGCAAAGTATCATCAAGACCTTACTCCTATTTTGCCATCTCTTAAACCATTTCAGTTCCCTTGATCAAATAGACTGTACCATTTACTGAGACTACAGTACAATATACCATTCAAAACTGATTTTGAGTATTCATGATGTAACACAGACACTTGGTGCTCGAAGGTTTAATCAAGATTTTACTATCTTAAGTCAATAAAGTGAGGGCCTATGAGGTGTAGTCATCACTCTACTAATGTATAAAAATGTTGCATACATTTAGCCAGGTATGGTCATGCATTCCTTTAATCCTAGCACTCAGGAGGCAGAGGCAGGCTGATCCCTGTGAGGCAGAGGCCAGCTTGTTCTACATAGTGAGTTCCAGGCCAGCTGGGGCTACAGGGAGACCTTGACTCGAAAGACAAAAACAAAATAGTTTTGGTACATTTCTTATATTAATTAAGTCCTGAGTATCTACAAAAAGCCAAATTTAGTCTTGTTACCACTGCTAGATGGTTTTTAGACACTCTCCTTGCTAGCTTTGATAACAAGCTTACAGACAACATCAGAAATGAAGATCATTTCCTTTTAAAATATCTTGTGAAAACTTATTTAACCTTGGAATTATTATTCGTCCAAATTAGATAAATAGATAGACTTAACTTCTTAACATTATTAATGGCCATTTAGATGTTCCACTTCTTTGTTACCTATTTTTGCCATTAAAATTTTTGTGATTCTACTACTTAACATAAAATCTGATTTAAGAGGGAATTAAAGAGAGCATGGGAGAAGAGAGTAGTCAGTATGCATCATACAAAATATGAATTAAACAGTATGAAAAAATACATCAAAATTCTTTAAAGGCAGTATATAAATATTTATAACAAAAAAATTAATTTGTAACAAATAAATAGACACTACATAAGTCACAAATCAATTATCCAATCCTGCACCTTTTGAAAATTTCACATACATTCATAATAAAATTCAAAAAAGAAAAAAAAAGGGGGAGGTAAATGAGTGAGACAGCTTAGAGGGTAAAGGCACTTACCACCTAGCCTGACACCTAAGTTCAACCTTGGAACCCAAGTGGTATAAAGAGAGGATCAACTCCTACAAGCTGTTCTCTGACTTACATATGTGTGTCCCCATCCCCAAATAAGTAAATAAATAAATAAATAAATAAAATGTTTTTAAAGCATTTTTTAATGAATGAAGCAGGAAAAAGAGTCAGAGGGAAGAACCTCAACCTGACAAAGCAGCTCACAGCCACGAGCCTTGCTACCTCGGAGCTGTGGTCTCTCTAAGACACCTAAAGGGGAAAAGATGTCCACTCTCAGCACCTGTAGGACAATGATAGAAGCTCTGGCAGTGCAGGAGGGAAATTAAACAAACAAAAAAACTGATCAGAAAAGAAGTGAACTATCTGTGCAGGTAACATGGCTGCTTATGTAGAAAAATCTAAGGGATATATAAACAAATTGAAAAATGCATGAAGTCAGTAAACGTTACAAAATACAGGATAAACATACAAAAATGATTTCTATAAGCAATAAGCTACATACACTGAAATTAAAATAATTTTCACAACATATGTACATCTGTAAAAATATAATTTAGATGTACTTCTAGGGAGGGACAAAACATATACTGAGAGTACACATGACACTGATAGATATCAGAGTTGACAAAGTGGGGTGTCAGGTTTGGGGTTCAGGTGTAGGATGCTTTCATCACAAGCAAGAAGCCCTGGGTTTGAAGCCCAGTACCACATAAATAAGCACAATTTAAAACTGTAAAGAGGGTTACACAAAAACAATAAAATATACATTGAATAAATTTAAAAAGGGAGACACACATCTACCTCCCATGTTGTAAGAAACTTAAAATAGTAAAAATGACATTTCTCCCCAAGTTCATATGCAGTTTAACGAAAAACTCAGCAAGATACTTTTTGTAATATGGAAAATATCCTAAAACTTGTGCAGAGGAAGCAAAGAACCAGAAAAACTAAATACTTTTGAAAAAAGATGAACAAGTCTACCTGACTTCAAGACTTACTGCTCGGCCACAATAATCCAGATTGGGTTTCTAGGAGAGGGTCAGAGTGTGACAATGGTACAGAATGGAGAACCCAGAAACAAAGCCATATAGATATACTCAAATGATTTTTTACCAAAATGTGAAAACAGTTCAGTCAAGGAACGGCTTTCCCACAAACAGAACTAAACAAATGGACAACCATAGAAAAAGAAAGAAAGCGAGACCCTGAAGTCTCACACACCCTACGGAAATGAATTCGAAAGCATCATTAGGCCTGCCAGGTGGCTCACAGGGGAAGCACTTTCATTCTACGAAAGATCTTGTTGAGGGAACTGGAGAGACGGCTCAGTGGTTAAGAGCACAGGCTGCTCTTGCAGAGGACCTGGGTGCAATGCCCAAGCATCCAAATGGCAGCTAACAACTTTCCATAACTCCAGTTCCAGGGAATTCAATGCACTCTTCTGACCTCTGTGAGCACTGTAACATGGATGCACTTACATACATGTAGGCAATACACTCATATACTTAAAATAAATAAATGAATAAACATAAATAAATGAATAAATAAATAAATAAATGTATTTTTTAAAAGACCTTGTATTGTAGAGAGAAAGAAAAGTCAAAATAAAAATCGGGGAAAGTATTTGCAAACCACATATTCAGCAAAGGACCCAGATCTGGACAACTGTTTCCACCAGAAATGTAGGAGTTCTCCTTTCCTGAGACAATTCTAAAATACATTCTTGGTTTTGGTCATACAAATAATTGAGTTACATCCTCAAATCTGCAAAACAGAGCTTATGACTAAGAATTCTCTTGGGGAAAGTCCTTCACCTGTAGCAACAGCAAAACAAAAAAGGTCTGGCAGTCAAGTGTCCAGTTCATGAGCCTGACATCAATCCCCACATGGGAGCATGTCATCTGCTACTCAGGTCTTAGCAATGTGTCGTTGCCAACATGCACAACAGGTTAAAGCTAGATCTTAGGAGACCAGGGATGGGTAGGTGTCCTCAGGGTCAACGTCTACTTATAAATCCTGATGCAGTGACCGCTCTCATCATTCCTTGCCTCAGATTACTTTCAGTAATTTATAGACAAAACAGGTAAACTCATGAAACTATGCCTTTATATATTATACAGCACTTAACTGTTTTACATGGAAGTTACTTCTTTGCATTTAAGTAGGCCATACTGCCAGAAGTATAACCAAAATTTTGGTAAATCTAATCTGGAAGGGGCCTAGCACCTTATACACACAACACGTTTCATATAAAAATAAGAAAAGTCTGTCAGGTGTGGTATATACCATTAATATGAGCACTCAAGAGGCAGAGGCAGGTGGATCTCTGTAAGATCAAGGCCAGTTTGATCTACATAGTAAGCTGTGGCCTGCTGGGGACACAGGGAGAACCTGTCTCCAAAAAAAAAAAAGAAAAATCTATTCTTGCCATGTATTAGTAATGTGAAAAATTATTTATAAAACATTAAGCTTTGAGGCCTCTCTCAGGCCACGCCTTGAGGCACCCAGCCTAATTCATCCTCCCATCTGCCCGGCCCATCTTTCCTCTTACACTGGATCCTGTCCCATTCCTTGTCTTGGTGCCAGAGGCACTGGGGAAACCGCCATTGCTTCCTGATCCTTTGCATCCAGACTAATTCGGTTCCTTCTGGGGTCCCCAGGAGCACTCTGGGCCTGGCCCTGCCCTCACCTCCCTCTGCTTCCCTGGGCCTGCACCACCCACAGGCCTCTCCTGGGTACCTTGATGTCAACCTCGACTCCCCCAGCCTCATTCACCGTCCCATCTCCCCAGTGCATCTCTCCTCCTAGCCTGGAACCTGTCCCATTCCTTCTCTTTGCACCCCAAACAGCTGGGGAACCACCACTGCTTCCTGATCCTTTGTATCCAGATCAACCCAGTTCCATCTGGGGTCCCCAGGAGCCCTCTGGGCCCAGACCCACCATCACCTCCCTCTACTTCCCTGGGCCTGCACGACCCCCGCGCCCCAGCCTCTTTCCTGGATGCCCAGGTTGACCTTTCCTTTTCCTGATCCTGTGCACCCAGACCAACCCAGCTCTTCACTGCAGTCCCCAGGAGTCCTTGGGGCGACTTCCCGCCCACATCTTCCTTTGCATCTCTGGGTGGCATGGCCACCAGCTGCCCTAGACCAGCATCTTTCCTGGGCCCATCTCCCAGGCCAGTCCAACACCCAAATTCCTGAGGCCAAAATCTTTCCTTGAGGGATCCAGACCTAAGGAGAAAGTCTGAAAACTTCTGATCCACATTGGAATTGGGCCACCGCAGA
>NW_008329031.1:683618-683894 GCF_000622305.1 Nannospalax galili
AACTAGACCACTCAAGCAAAGATTATGAAAAATTTTAAAAATGACAAGAATGGAATATGCAGGAATTCTGTGACACCATAAAAAGACTAAACTTACGAATCATAGGCATACAGCAAGGCGAAGAATCCCAAGACAATGGTATGGACCAGATCTTCAACAGAATCATGGAAAAAAATGTCCCAAACTTAAAGAAAGACATGCCCGTACAAATACAAGAAGCATACAGAACACCAAACAGACAGGACCAGAACAGAAACTCTCCACGGCACATCGTAG
>NW_008329031.1:683966-684437 GCF_000622305.1 Nannospalax galili
TCACGTATAAAGGAAAACCCATTAGGATTACAGCTGACTTTTCAGTGCAAACTATGAAAGCCAGAAGAGCCTGGACCAAAGTATTCCCAGTTTTAAATGACCACGATGCCAACCCAGATTACTATCCCCAGCCAAAACGTCTATTATAGTCAAAGAGGAAAGAAAAATCTTCCATTACATAAAGAGATTGAAGGAATTCATGTCCACAAAACCAGCCCTTCAGAGTTCTGGAAGCAATAAAAAGAGCTGAAGAAAGGAATGACTATACCCAAGGGGTTGCAGAAAGAAATTCAATGAAGGTGTAACTGTGGAAAAGTAGAGCTATATCAAGAATGTAAAAGGAAAGAAAAATGACAGGCTCAATACAGATCTTCCATTAATAACCTTAAATATTAACGGACTGAACTCCCCAATCAAAAGACACAGACTAGGCGAACGGATTAAGAAACAAAACCCATCTTTTTGTTGTCT
>NW_008329031.1:684512-686171 GCF_000622305.1 Nannospalax galili
TACTAAATAAAAAGCAGGTGTAGCAATTCTAATATCTGACAAAATAGACTTTAAAGTAAAACTAATCAGAAGAGACAGAGAGGGCCACATCATTCTGATCAAAGGAACAATAAATCAAGAAGATATTAAATTCATGAACATACATTCACCAAACTCTGGGGCACCCAACTTAATAAAAACAATACTACAGGACTTTAAGACCCAGATTAACCCCAACTCATTAACAGTAGGGGACTTCAATACCCCACTGTCTCCATTAGATAGGTCAAGAGGGCAGAGAGTTAACAGAGAGACATCTGAATTAAACAATGCCATGTATCAAATGGACTTAACAGACATCTGAGTATTCCACGCAACCACGAAAGGACATATTTTCTACTCAGCACCCCATGGAACTTTCTGCAAAATCGACCATATACTGGGGCACAAAACAAACCTCAACAAATATAAAAAGACAAATAATTCCATTCATTCTATCAGATCACAATGCAACAAAGCTTAAAATCAACACCAGAAGAAGCCCTAGTCAGCACATGAACACATGGAGATTAAACAACACACTCCTGAATGATGAACGGGTCAAAAGAGAAATTAAGAAAGAAATAAAAGTATTCCTGGAACTAAATGAAAAGGACAACACAACACAACAAAACCTCTGAGACATGCTGAAAGCGGTCTTTAGAAGGAAGTTTATAGCTCTAAGTGCCTACATCAAAAAATCGGAAAGAACGCAAATAAATGACTTAACATTGCAACTCAAGACCCTTGAAAAGCAACAGCAAATGAAACCCAAACCCAGCAGACAAGAAACAAAAATCAAGGCAGAAATTGATGAAATTGAAACAAAGAAAACAATAAAAAGAATCAACGAATCCAAGAGCTGGTTATTTGAAAAGATAAACACGATTGACAGACCGTTAGCCCAGTTAACCAAAAGAAAGAGCACCTACAATTCAACAAAATCAGAGATTAAAGGGGAAACATCACAACAGACACCAGAAAGATACAGAACATTATAAGGGAATCATTAAAAACCTACATGCTACTAAATTTGAAAACCTAAAAGAAATGGATGGATAGCTAAAGGCATGGGAACCACCAAAACTAAACCAAGAAGAGATTAACAGCTTAAACAGACCCATAACACAAAAAGAAATTGAAATGGTAATACAAAACCTCCCGACTCAAAAAAGCCCAGGACCAGATGGACTTACAGCAGAATTCTATCAGACATTTAAAGAAGATCTACATCCACTACTACTTAATTTATTCAAAATATAGAAATGGAAGGAGAATTGCCAAATTCCTTCTATGAAGCCAGCATCATTCTAATTCCCAAGCCAGGTAAAGATACGACAAGATACTTGCAAACTACATACAAACACACATTAAAAAGATCATCCACCATCATCTAGTCGGCTTTATCCCAGAGATGCAGGGATGGTTCAATATAAGTCAATAAACATCATAAATCATATAAATGGGCTCAAAGTCAAGAACAGCATGGTCATCTCAATAGATGCAGAGAAGGCCTTCGACAAAATTCAACATGCATTTATGTTCAAAGTCTTAGAGGGAATTGGACCAGAGGGAACATACCTCAACATAATTAAAGCCATATATAACAAACCCACAGCCAACATCATTCTAAATGGAGAA
>NW_008329031.1:686430-688870 GCF_000622305.1 Nannospalax galili
TAGACTTTCTATATATCAACAAAAAGCAATCAGAGAAAGAGTACATGGAAACACTCCCCTTCACAACAGCTGCAAAAGAAATAAAATATCTCAGAATAAACTTGATCAAAGACATTGAAGACCTCTATAATGAAAATTTTAAACTTTTAAAGAAAGAATGGAGGAAGACATCAGAAGATGGAAGGACATCCCATGCTCATGGATTGGAAGAATTAATATTGTGTAAACAATGATCCTACCAAAAGTCATTTATAGATTCCTTGCAATGCCAATCAAAATCCCCATGACATTTTTCTCAGAATTAGAAAACAAATCCTAAGATTCATATGGAAGCACAAAAGACCTCAGATAGCCAAAACAACCCTGAGCACTAAGAGCAAGGCTGGGGGATTACTATACCAGACTATAAGCTGTATTACAGAGCTATAGTCATAAAAACAACATGGAACTGGCACAAAAATGGACCCATAGATCAATGGAACAAAATTGAAGACCCAAATATGAGTAAATGCAATTTCAGCCACCTGATATTTGACAAAGGGGCCAAGAACATTCACTGGAGGAAAGAGCATGTTTAGTAAATGGTGCTGGCAAAACTGGATCTCCACCCGTAGAAGAATGAAACTAAACCCTTATCTTTTACTCTGCACAAAAGTCAATTCCAAATGGATCAAAGACCTCAATGTAAAGCCTGAAACTCTGAAACTGTTAGAAGAAAACATTGGCAAAAACCTACAAGATATAGGTATAGGAAACGATTTTATAAACCAGACATCAATTGCTCAGGGAACAAGGTCAAGAATCAACAAATGGGACCTCATTAAACCAAAAAGCTTCTATACATCAAAGGAGGCAACCAGGGAAGCGAAGAGAAAACCCACTGAATGGGAGAAAATCTTCACCAGCGACACATCTGACAGAGGTTTAATATCCAGAATATATAACGAACTCAAAAAACAAAGAATCAAGAAAGGAAATAACCCAATTAAAAGATGGACTAAGGAGATGAACAGAGAGTTCTCAAAAGAAGAAATAAAGATGGCTAAGAAGAGTCTAACAAGGTGCTCAATCGTTAGTAATTAGGGAAATGCAAATTAAAACCACTTTAAGATTTCACTTTCTGCTCAGCAGTAAAGAAAGATGAAATGAAATTTGCACGTAAAAGGATGGATCTAGAAGCAATTATACTGAGTGAAGTAACACAGACTCAGAAAAACAAATGATGTATGTTTCCCCTCATATGTGGATCCTAGCACCAAATCTTTATAAGTGAGTATGTATCCACACATAACTACAGGAACCAGGATAATTGAAAGGAAACAGGAGGTAAAGGAAAAGTAAGAACCTGAAAGAGAAGAACAGTAGAAAACAGGCCTTAATATGGGAGATATGGATAAAAATTGGGTTAGTTAGGGAGGGGGGAGGGAAGGGTACACAAGGAACCTAGGGGATAAAGGGAAAGAAGGGGCTCAAGAGAGGTAGGATCATAGAAGGGTATTAGTAAGGGAGAAACGGGGGAAATGGGGGCACCTTAAGTGGGAAAATCATGACAGAGGGGTGAGACAATGCGAGAGATAAACAATGCCTAGCTAGTTTTGAAAACCAGAGAGAACCATATTATTCCTATTGACAAATTATACATAGCAGATCAAGAAATATATGTCTTGGTAAGGTTTATCTGAGAACTACTGGTGTTTCCCCAAGATTTATCTATATGACACACAGTAATTAAAAGTACCAGACTAGTGAAACTAACTTTCTTGGGTGTTTAACAGACATACTTTGAGGTCTATAATAATTTGGTCAGAATGACATAAAGGACAGTTTTTGCTCCTTGCCCTCCTAGGTCGACTAGTTCCAGGGGACTATGAGCATCTCTCAAAATGTCCTGTAATTGTGGTGGGTCACCTGTCTTCTTGATCAAGGAGGCCAAGGAGACCCCACCAGATGGACTTGAACCAATGTCCAGTCTACAAAGAGGAGGGTCAACACAGAGGAATCATTTCCTCCATGCTTCCAAGCGAGGACAACCATGGTCGAGCAGGACTTTGACTTATCTTCACATAGGTAGAACTGGTAAAAGAAAGGAGTCAGAGGCTCCTTCCAAGCCCATGTGACCCCTGAGGAACAGATCCTGAAATGACCTTAAGAGTAAAAATAAATTGGTTTATCTGGGCCAACTCTATGGCCTTAAACACCCAAAAGGAAAGTATATCCAAAGATTAAAGGGGCCAATATAATTTCTTAAGAGTCCATATGTATAGCTAAAGGCTACATAATAAGCAACAATGCCAGACAGGTGATGCCTTGAGTTGTTGGCCAGGGTGGCCAAAGGGACTCCCAGATAGTAATCCAGCAACTGGGAAAATGAACAGCAGACCCCAATCTTATCTAAAGGAATATTGACAACTGATTGCTGCTAGATGAGGAACAGCTGACC
>NW_008329031.1:689044-690202 GCF_000622305.1 Nannospalax galili
TGCCATCTGGGAAGTGGGTGTATAGTTGAATAAGGTGGTTTGGGATGTTCTGTGTGATATACACACACAGAAAAAAATCAAATTTTAGAAAAATGTATCATATTTGAGGAGGAAGCATGGAAATTTACATCATGTTAATTAGTAGAGGTGATAAACATTACCACTGAAATCTACCTGATGACTTTATAGACATACACAGGCGCCAAGGATCCAAGTGCGACCGATTATGTCTAGTAATAATCAAATACATATAGATTAGAGATGTATGTGCCAACATCTCAGTGTTAGTAGCAAAAACAACGAGTCTTTGTGCAAGGAACAATATATTCTAAAACGAAATGGAGATCTTTTTTAAAGGTTGAAAAACTCATTCAATTTTATGTCTTACAGGGTTTATACTGAGTTCAATACTGTATAACTGTAATAACTCAACTGTGAGCCTAGAAACTTTCACCCACTCGTGAAAGAGATGTACTCTTGCTCAGAAGTGTATTACTGAATATGTTCAAGCTGTAGTGAAATGCTTCTTCTAATCATGTAGTTATTAAAAATTTTTAAAAAGATAAATCTACCTGACAACTTTATAGCCATGCTCAGATGCCAAGCTCAGAAAGTAACCGTGACTAGTAATAATCAGATATACAGAGATTAAAAATGCCATGTGCAAACATCTTAATGTCAATTGTATTAAAAATGAATTTTTCTGTATGAAACTGTGCATTTTAATAATGAAATGGAGATCTTTTTTAAAGGTTTAAACCTCATGTGATTACATGTCTTATAGGGTTTCTACTGAGTACAATATTGTATAACTGTAATAATTCAACTGTAAACCTAAAAATTTATGGCCAGTTTTGAAAGAGATGCATCTTGGCTCAGGAAACTGTTATTGAATATGTCAATGCTTCTTCTAAGGATGTGGTTATTCAATAAATAATTTTTAAAAAAGAAAGGTGAATAGTAGGGGACAGGTGTTATTAAGGGGGATTTGAAGAAAAAGGGAGATACTTTAACTGAGGAGAGAGTAGGGAGCATTATACAGAGGGAGTGAAAGGAGAAATAAACAATGCTTAGTTGGTATGAAAAACCAGAGGAAAATGTATTTGTTCAAAGTTCTGCTGAAAAAATACATGACCATATATGTATTGTTGAAGGCTA
>NW_008329031.1:690323-698145 GCF_000622305.1 Nannospalax galili
TTAAAAATAAAATATACTATATAGAGTATCAAAAAAATTAAGCTTTAAAAAAAGTTGAAAGTTTAAAATACAGTCAGCTTCTACCATGGGAATATGTAAAAACAACACTTCCATTACTGCATTACTATAATGTTTGAAATTTAGGGCTAAAAGCCTTTACGATGAAAATGTGAAGTGGGTCTACTATATTTTAAAATATTCAGTTACATTTATTCCTTTCCTCTTCATGATTAAAAGGGGTACTTCTTTGTAAGTGTTTAACTTCAAGCTTTTCACAATTTTTTTTTTTTGGAATGTGACCTACATTCTCATACAAAAATGCAATCTTAATAAGACTTAGGATTCAAGAAGGCAAAAAAATCAGCCTCTTAAAATTCAAAACCTTTTCCTTACAAAGTTTGAAAATTATTATAATAGCCATCATACAGGCCACCATATGAGGGGAGCCCTATTTTCCTGGGACAGTTCCCCAGAAGCACTCCAAACGCATGTTAAATAAAATAGGAGCACTAACTACAAATCACAAGATAGACAGTGTACTTGATTACTAAAAGTTTAAAACTCTGCCCAGGGAAAGTTAGACAGAAAGAATGCATCCAATACGGTCACAGCATACAGGGACTGAGCACAAGTCTAAGAACTCGGTATGTCTTCCAAGTGGCTCACACTGCATAGGAACGCACACCAACATTACTCATGGCTCTTTAAAACTTGATCACAATTTCACACAGATGGCCATGCAGGTGAATATAGCGAGGAGCCATAAAAAGCTGGCAACACAGTAAAGGGTTTCTAGCACACAACCTCCAAACATTAATTCAAAATCACAGTGAGTCACAGTGAATACACACATATACATAAAATAAAATCAATAAAAAAAATTTTTTAAAAAGGTTTTTGCTCTTATAGCAACATAATGATTTAATTATAGAAAACAGAAACTTTAAAAATGTTCTATTATAATTTTTATTTTATGTGTATGAGTGTCTTGCCTGTATGTGTATAAGTGCACCTCTGTTGTGCAGTGCCCTTGGAGGTTGGAAGACCACGTTAAGATTCCCTTGGAACTCGAGTTATGGACGGTTGTTAGCTGCGATGTGGGTGCTGGAACTTGAACCCGGGTCACTGCAAGAGCAAATGGTGCTCTTGACGGCTGAGACATTTCTCCAGTCCTAAAAACAAAAAACTTCATATTTTCCTATCATCACTCCTCAGCATGTATCAAATTAGGGTATTTTTGGATTCTATTGTGTTAGAATGCTTGGTTTTAAAAACCACTGTTTAAGTGGCTGATTTAATTTCATTAAAAAATTATTAATTTCGGGTTGGGAGTAGGACATAATTTCCTGATATAGCCCTAAATACACTTATCATTTTGTACTATATGTTCATATCAAGTAGTATTCTCAGTATTGACGATTATAAATATTGATCAACTCTAAACAACACTGAAGACGCCCCGTGACGGTAAGTATCAACTATTTAGCAGATTTAAGTCTTTATGTAAAAAACATGCACATTAATCTCATTAGTAGGCAAATTTCCCTTAATCTTTAATAAATTATAAAACTATATATACGAAACTGTTTTAAAAATAAATCTATGATTCCTACGTATTTGATTTGCATGCCTATTTTATAGTGTGTGTTTGTGTGTGTGTATATATATATATTATATATATACTTTTTTTTAGTACATATAAAACTTGGGTAAAAATTTCTCAAGCAAAAAAGGGTCATGAATAGAAAAAGTTCAAGAAGTCTTGACTTAATAGGATCTCAATAAGCTTAAGACAGAGATGCGCTCAACTTTGGTTAAAATCCAAGCTTCTCCGTTCTCAACCATTGACATTAAAGTATGTTACTTAACCAGTTTCAGTTTCCTCATTTTAAAGATGGTAACAAAGGAGGCTGAAGAGATGGCTCAGCAGTTAACAATGTTTGCCGCTCTTGCAGAGGACTTGAGTTCAGTATCCAGCACCCATGCTGCATGGCTCACTACCACGTATTAACTCTAGCCCCAAGGTGATCCTTTATCTCTGGCCTCTGCAGGGAACTGAACTGGGCATGTATACATACCTACACACAGACACATGACACAGACACAAATTAAATGTAAAAATATAATCTTTATAAAGATGGTAATGATTTCATATGACAACCGCAAGGCAAATTAAGGCTTTCAACTTTGGTTTCGTCATTTATATTTTGCATATGTGTGTGGGTGGGTGGGTGCATGGGAGGACATTGATAATGATGCCCAGTCTTCCTTGACCACCCTCCACTTTATTTACCGAGGCAGGGTCTCTCACTAAACCCAGAGCACATTGATTTGGCTTGTCTAGTTAGCCAGTTTATTCCAGGGACAAGGATCCCCATCTCTGCCTCCCAAGTTCTATGGACTGCTCACCATGCCCACCAAGCCTTTTATGGAGTGGGGATTGAGACATGGCTACACAACACTGACTGAGCTGGAACTCGCTATATAGAGTAGGCTGGCCTCAAACTCACAGAAATTCCTCTGCCTCCTGAGAGCTGACATTAAAAGCATGCACCACCATGTCCAACCCCACCTAGCTTTTTATATACAGGTGCCTAGGATCCAAATTCCAGTCCTCCTGGTTGTGCTCCTTTATCCACTGAACCATCTCCCCAGCCCCCACTTTCTTCATTTTTCAAACAATTTCAAAGAATGAAGATAAATGTTGCATGAAAATGCAGGTGTGAAAGGCACAGCGCAGTTCTTAAGTGAAATATGCTCCTTCCGAGGCACAGACGTAACCACCAATACCAAACACTTCTGTCCAAATACATCCTACTATTTGTAAGGTCTAATGTAAATCTTGAGCAGAGAAAGAATCTGACACCACCAACTGATCTTAGGAGGGAAGGAAAAACAGAAGCCTCCACATTGAGTACCAGAACCATGAACACTGCAGAGAACAGGAAAACCAATGAATACATCCAGGTAGTTATTAACACCACCCAATTCCTAAGTTTACTCCAGCCTCCAAATAAACTCAGAATAGTTAAGAATATCAGTTATCTTCTAAACTTTCCAGTATGTACACTTAAAATAGAATACCATGAGAAGCAAGAGACTGAGTTTTTGAGCAACATCCAAATAAAATCACACACAGCTTTGGGAACCTGTCACAATGTAAGACTCCTGAAGGACACTGTGGTTCCAAGGAGAAAAAGATGGAGTTCGGTTTCAACAAAAAGATGTGGAAAAAACCAACTGGGTATTGTTAAAATGTATTAAAAATATTAACATATTAAAATATGTTAAAATATATTATCAAGGGAGGTTTTTGAATTTCTACTTCAAGAAAGACCTTTAAAAAGCCAGGAAAGTACATTTATGCAGTAGATCTAAGTGAGTTCTCTTCCTAATGAGTAAATCTCAGTAAGGATGCCGTGGCGCCCTGACATCTAACAGATTTTTATCAGGTTTTAGATTAAGCACTTTACTAGAGAAATACAGTCTACCTCTAAAGGCTCTCGGACATGTAGAGGGAATCGTGAAATTGTCAGAAAAACCCTCAGCTGAGCAGTGAGGAGCAGTGCTAATGGAAATCAACAGTTGGGTCCTAAATGCCAAATGAATGACGGTCACAAACCAAACTCTCCACGGCACCCCCGCTATACCACTGCTTGGCATAAACCCAAAGGACTCACCCTACTACAGAGACACTCGCACATCCACTTTTGTTGCTGTTCTTTTCACAATGGCTAAGAAATGGAAACAACTTAAATGTCATGCAACTGATGAATGGATAATGAATATGTGGTACTTTTTTTTAAATTATTTTTATTTAACGTGTATACATGTATTGCCTGCATGCAGGTAAGCGCACCCACGTTGCACAATGCCAGCAGAGGTCAGAAGAGGCTGTCGGATCCCCTGGGACCGGAATTACAGACACTTGTTAGCAGCCATGTGGGTACTGGGATTCAAACCCAGGTCTTCTGGAAGAACAACCAGTGTTCTTAACAGCTGAGCCATCTCTCCAGCCTCAAATATGTGGTATATTTATACAATGGTGTTCTACTCAGTGGTAAAGAAATATGAAATTTGAAGGTAAATGGATGGACCTAGAAACTGTTATACTAAGTGAAATAACACAGACTCAGAAAAAAAGCGATGTATGTTCTCACTCATTTGTGGATCATAGCACCAAATCTTTATATGTTGGTATATATCCTGATGTAACTGTAGGAAAATGGAAAGGTACCATGAAGGGAAAGGAAAGGGAGGAGCCTGAGAGAGGAAGATGGTAAGAAACAGGTGTTACCAAAGGTGGAAATGGAGAAAATGGGGATATTCAATTGGGAAAGGAAGAGGGAAGGATATACAAGGAAGTAAGTGGGTAAAGGGGAAGAAGGAGCCTAAGGGGTGGGGGATAATAGGCGACAGGTATCATCAAGGGGAAAAGGGTATTTTAAGTGGGGAGAGAGGAGGGAGGTTAAACAGGGAAAGAGAGGAGAAATAAATAAAGCTAAGGTGGTATGGAAAATCAGAAGGAAAAGTATTAGCTCAAAAACCTACTGAAAAATACACATACAATATCTGTACATGAGTGCACATGCATAGCTGAAGGCTATGTAACAATAAACACAGTGTCAGACAGGAGAAACCTCCCTTCAGGTTGTTTGTCAGAGTAGTCCAAGAGACTCTCAAAAGAAGACAGGCTATTCCCACAGCCTTTGGTTATTTCCTAGAACCTGAAGGTAAGACCCTACTGCTAAAGACAGGACATCCTTCAGGCACAGGACTTGAAGCAATAGAGGTGGAACTGACCCTGAAGCCTCCTCCCTGAAGACAAGCTCTCATAGTTCTAAAGGATACTATGCAAGCTGCTCAGGGAGAAAAAAAAAAAAAAAATCAATGGTCCAATCCCAGCTTTAAAGCCTAATAACCACATCAATGACCCAGCACAACAAAATATATAGGTGTAGTAGTGGCACTTTTATCTTGGAGGTAATCAACAGCTATTTAATAGAACTTAAAGCCCTCTCAGTGGGAGAGAACTCATGGGTAGCACTGTAAACACAGCCAAATACACATGGACTGGAGAAGTCATAGATCCTAGAGAAAACCCTATCTCTGTCATATCCCTAGACAAATGTAATTTCTTACTGTATGCTAAATATGGATCCTTATACTTACAGACACATATAACTGTCACCCCTCATCAAAGAAGCTTCTTTTTGCAACAGAGACTATTAGAGAGCTCCACAACTGGTCAAACACAGAGAATAAGTGTCTGAGAGATGCCCCAGCCCTACGTGACACATCTACCAATGGAACCTCTACACCTAAGGCTCATGGAACATAGTGCAACAAGGGGTAAAGAGAATACTAATGCATCTCTCAACTCTCACCAGTGAAGTTTCCTCATGCAACAGAGTACAATGCACACAGAAGGCCACAACTGGCCAAAGTGTAGAGAATAAGAGACTGCAGGGTGTGTGTCTCTGGATAAGGACTCCTATATTAAACCTCACACACCCAAGGCTCAGGGACTGTTGAGGAAGAGGGAGTTGAAAGACTGAAAGAGCCAGGGTTGGTGCATGATCATAAGGAAACAGTTTTCCAGGCCTGTGGGGACCTGCTCATATGAACTCACAGCAATGGTGACAGCATGTACAAGATCCAGGAAAATTCAAACTAGACAAAACCCCAGCACAGAACAGATGAAATGGGCAGGAGGCCCCAGTTGTAGATGAGGAACTATTGTCAGCCGATGACTACTGGATGAGGGAGAGTTAATCTTCTTTAAGGGAGTGACGCTAGATGGGCTGACCAGGCTCCAGTGGATGGACTCACATCGATGGACATCTGGGTACATTTGACTTGACAGGCCTTAATATGTATGACAGAATACATGAAATCTATTATGTGTGGGAGAGTGCAGATGGGATTGCAGGGTCTAAATATGATTAAGATGTATTGTATGAAATGCACTGAAATTCGATAAAAACTGTACAATAAAAACAGCAACAACCAAAAGAAAGTCAAGCCAGCCCTTCCTCTTTAATTTCCAAAGTCCAGGTCTCAAAATGAGTGACATGGACCCTCCTAGCAGGAAATGCACTGTTACTGTCACTGATACTGTTAAATTACTACCACTGTGTAATCAAGTACAGTCCCTCCAAGGACTATGGCTCACAGTTTTCTCCAGCAGCATGGTACAAACACCAAACTTTGAGATGGCAGATGTGGGTGAAGTTCTCCACCCCAGTATAACATGCCAGAAGAAAAGCTTGCAAGTATCCTTAGAACTATGCACCTTGGACAGAGGAAAATAAAGATCCACAACCTCCCAAATAACACATACAGCACAGTACATCTTAACAGGGGCAAGGTCCAGTGTCCATAAAACTCTCAAAAGACTCTGTGAGCTTAAAACATTAAGAACAACACTCACTGAAAACCATACCAAAAAGCTTTGTGATTCCTGGGCTCAAAAATCTGTTTCCCAATATCTATAACATACGGTTCAAACTCTCTCTACATGTTAGCTTATGTACTACATAACGTAACAACTACTCCACCTATCTGGAACTTTAAATTTATCCTAGCAATGTTACATTCCCCAATTCTACCAACCAGATTACCTCCTTAAAACATGATTTCTACAGCAAGGATCTCTTCATTCTGAAACATTATTTCGCAGTATTCTTAACAAATTTCTAACTACTGTTAAAGTTACAGTTCAAATGCTGCCTCTATAGACTTCTGCTTCACCTGAGCTGACATAACCTTAGCATCTTTGCTTTTCCAGCACTGTGCGTTCCGACTCTCCCACCTGCCATACTCCCTGATTTATGATAAAAGTGCTGTAATGTCTTCCCGACTCTACTGTCACTGCGTAATTAAAAGACAAAGACTGTTTTATGTTTTGCTCATGCTTTACATAATGTAGGAGTTTAATTCCACACAACTAAATCCAGTTCCTGGAGAAATGTGACTGTTATTAAAGATGAAAATTACATAGAATTAAAAATACTTGGAAAGGATATGATAATTTCACACCCTAAAAAATAAAATATCGAATCTAAGTCTAACTATTTAAAATTCAAACAAATGGAATGTTTGGGTGGACAGCCTTAAGATGAATGCAAAAACAACAACAACAACAACAACAACAACAACAACAACAAAAAACCTGCAAAAGCCTTTATAAAGCATTACACATACAGATTTTAATGATAATTTTAGCCCAATATTCTTCACTGAACTAGTGTATGTATAACTACTGGACTGGTTCTATTCTTTAGCAGACTTCCACTCAAGGTTTCTATGAATTAAAAAATTAGCTCAAGTACCTGGTAACTCTCTTGATATTAAACATAAAATTCTTAGGTTAAATTCAAAAACATAAAAATATAGTCCTCTCCTTCCCAGCAAGTTTACCACAAGATTAAAGGTGCAGACTTGGTCAGCTGAGGAAAGGCATCTTGTGTTTTACACAGCAATCTCCATCACAGAAAAAAACAACAAAACCCACATTTTCTCAGCCAAGCCTCATACCTCTACAGTGTGCTATTCTGAGCAAAGGGCAAGGGGTAACACCTGCATAAAGGACAGGCTACTGGGGTCATTTAAAATACTCAACAAATGTTTTTGTTTTGTATAGCCTGTGAACTTCCTTTAGGAAACAAATACCAATAAAAACCATGCTCATGGGCTAATCGCATTCTATTCTTGCACTCAAGACCATATACTAATTTTTCCGGAACACATATAAGACATGTTTTGTATTTACACATTTTAAAACATAGAAGCTTTCTACTACACCAAATATACAAAAAAA
>NW_008329031.1:698487-757892 GCF_000622305.1 Nannospalax galili
CTATGCAAACTTTGTCAAATATTTTAACTTTTTTGAACCTCAGATTCTGTGCTTATTAAAAAAAAAGGAAGTTGAAAAAGTTTTTTAAAAATCCATTCTAGAAATTATAATATGGTTCACCTCAGAAAATCTTTAACCCAAGGACAAAAATACAAAATATACATATGTTAATACTGGTTTAAAAAGAGGGGAAAAAAACACAATGCAGGGGCTGGAGATGGCTCAGCAGTCAAGAGCACTGGCTGCTCTTGCAGAGGACCTGGGTTTGGTTTCCTGCACCCACATGGTAGCCAATAACTGTCTGTAACTCTAGTTCCAGGGGGTCTGATGTCCTCTTTTCGCCTCTGCAAGCACCAAGCACTCATGTGGTGCACATACATACACACACAGGCAAAATACTCATACACACAAAATAAAAATGAAATTTAAAAAAAGCAATACACAATGAAAATTGAAATACATAAATTCACTGTCCTATGAACAGACACAAATCTTTTTCTTTATAAACTACGGGACAAGCAAACAAAAATTAAGAATAGTTAGTTACACATGCTAATGCAATCATAATCAACACAGGAAACCACATTGCATAGTTTCTGCCTTAAAAATATAAATTGGGGTTAGGGATGTGACTAAGTGGCAGAGCATTTGTTTGGCATGTATGAAGCCCTGAGTTGAATCCAAAGCAAAATAAATGAACAAGTAAAAAATGTTAGATTATACAGTAACGCTTTGATGTGTTAGAAAGCTGAGTTAGTAACACTCTGAATCAATATTATGACATAATATAAAATTACCACAAAATTCCTAATTGATTTGAAATTGAACACTTTACTCTGGAAAAGTGAAGTGACTGTTCACATAATGAAGTTATTCTGTAATTTATGAAGATATTCGAAGGTAGCACCTTATACACCGAATAGATACAACTATAAAATGGCTAAAGACTTCATGGAAGCCAAAGAACATCTCTACCTTGTTCCTTTGTGAGAGCCATTAGGAGAAAAGAGAGCTCATAAAAGCCTCACTTAACCCTGCTGTTAATTTTATCAGAGGAGAGAGAGGAGGACCTAGAACTGAAGACTGTGCAGTAAGTAAACTTCATACAGTGGAGGTCATACTCCGAAGTGGGGAAAACTGTTACTCCAACAACCTATGAGCAAATAACTCTTCTCTATGTAATTCTAATTCACTCATCAAGAGAATCAAAAGGTTTTAATTAGACTAAAGTTTTTCTTAAAGAATATAAAAAAGGACAATTATTTTATCTGCCACAATATAATTTTGTCAATCCCCAAACTGAGTTTTACAAATCAAACCAATTTGACTATTTTAAGGTGAAATCTTACTCCTGAAAATGAGGAAGCACAAAATATCAATAAGATCTTCAAATAGGCCATCAAAGTTGGGTTTTAAAATTTTTTCTTACTGTAATGAAGTCATTCCCTTTAACCATTCTTCCTTGGTAAAAAATCCCATGCTTTCAGCCTCCAATTTCCACGCTAAAACTAACATAATAATCTGGAAAGAACAGAACATAAAGGACAGGGGAAAAGTCAGCACAGAGGTAATCATGGCTGCATTTAACACGGAGCATTTTCATATAGTTATTTCCAACCTTCATCTATTAGTACAACTTTCGTGATTGTTAACTACCAAGAAACTGAGATGTGCCAATTTCTTAAAACATTCTAATAGGCTATGCAGGTAGAATCGCTCTCATTCTATTACAAATGGTATTTTTATCAAAAGAAAACTTGCCCAACTCAAGCTGATTAAAAATATCCTGCAAATTCACAGTATTAAACATGAAGATAAAAAAAATCTTCATATAAGATTAAAGTGCGACTGTTTTAGAAATTTATGAAAATGCTACAACCCACTTATATTTTATTCTACTTAGAAATAAAACATACATTTTCAGGTTCAACACCAATGTCTTCACAAAATTTTTCCATTCCTTCTGGCCCTACAACTTCATCAGGACCTTCAAAGACAAAAATAATTTATAAATTTTATTGTATTGATTATGAACATAAAATAAGTCACTACACTAAGAAGCATCCAGGAAAATATTGCAATAGTCCACAAATAAAGGAATTTGAATTTTAGCATAGCTTTGTAAAGTATAAATAACAGCCCAAAATTAAAAACTTATTTTTAAACACTACAACATGAATTAAGGAAATTTTTTAAGGGAGTAGTAAAGAAATATTCCACCAATATGAATCTTTAGTTTGCAAACAAAACAAAACCAATTTGAACTAATCTATTTCTTTAAAAAAAATTAGCAAGAATCAACAAATTTATTCTATAAAGCCTAAGAAGGTTCAAGTACTGCCCCCCTTATTTTGAATCAGATCACTAAACTTCAATGCAATTTCTAAATTTTTATAATATTCTCAAAATACTACTGTATCACTACTAAGATTTTTTTGTGTCTATCTTTGACCTAAAAGTTTTACAACATTAACTATGACAGTAATTTACCACTATAAAGATTTACCACTTGAAATACTGTTACAATGTTAAATTATCAAAAACAAACCAAAAACAACAACAACAAAAACCTCACTCAACTTTCTTATTTTAAAGACTAGAAAATACTTTAATTTGCAATTCCATCTGTAATTCCAGTGCCAGAGGATCCAATGCCCTCTTTTAGCCTCTATGGGCACCAGGCACATGCATGGTATACTTATATACATGTAGGCAAAACACATAAAAATCTTTTTGAAAAATACAGAGTGTGAGGGGCTAGAGAGATGGCTCAGAGGTTAAGAGCACTGACTGCTCTTTCAGAGGACCTGGGTTTAATTCCCAACACCCACATGATGGCTAACAATGGTTCATAACTCCAGTTCCAGGGAATCTGATGCCCTCTTCTGACTTCTGAGGGCATTGACCATCATGGGTGCACCTACCTACATGCAGGCAATAAACTCATACATATTAAAAAAAAAGAAAAAAATACAGAGTGTGAATCTTAAAAAAAGAAAAAGAAAAAAGATTTTAAAAAATATAGTAGAAGATACAGTGTTTTAAGCCACAATACATAAGCTTGCCCTCAAAGGTAACATGAGTAGTTAGAACAAAGAACTGGAGTTATCAAGAAAAGAAAACAAGAGTAAAGAAAAAAGCTGATGTAGTGGCACCTGCCTTCACCCTCCAGCACTGGAAGGCAGAAGAAGCTGGATCTCTGTGAGTTCCAGGCCAGACTGGTCTAACATAGTGAGTTCCAGGCCAGTCACCATTACGTAGTAAGACGTTGTCTCAAGAAAAAATAAAAAGAAAGAAGTTATGTCAAGAAATATTAGTTATCTCATCAAATACATCCCTACTCCCAAATTGGGAAATTAACTAACAGTGATTAAAATTAGTTAAATTAGGTTTTACATATAACATATATATGCTCTTATATATGCAGTGTCAAGTGACTTTCCCAAAGCAATGCAAACAATACAGACCTATGGCTAAAACAAAGCATATACCAAAGTTCTTTCCTTGACTGCATGCAAATTATACTTCTGAACTATAGACTTCTCATATAGCTACTCACTGGGTAAAATCTCTGGAGATGAATTCAATTAAGTCTTCCAAACAGCTCTGTTTCCAATAAAGTGCTCATGGAGCTCACACTGTCACATTAAGGCTACATAATTCTAATCTTACTTATTAAAAACACCTGGAAGACAGCCAGGCCTGGTGGCACATGCTTTTAATCCCAGAATTCCAGAGGTAGAGGCAAGTGGATCTCTGTGAGTGCTAGGTCAGCTACAGGTGCTCAGGAAGATAATCCACCTGTCCTGAAAATGGACAGGCCCCTTCTTCTCTAACCATTATTCAAACTTTGACATAGCTTTCACAGTGAATTATGCATAATAAGTAATCAAGAGAGACGACTGTTAAGCCTAGAGGAGGATGTTGAAGGGTACATGAAAACACTACCCCATTTCATATAAAATACACATGTTCCCCACTACATGTCCAAGACCTGATACTACACAGTAAGAGATGCTCAGAAAAACAAAATCTTAAAAATGTGTTCCGTGACAGTACTGTTACAATGAGCTACAAAGATTATTAGTTTTGGAACATACATATAGATTCATAACCAGTGACCGGATGCTATACTGCTATTACTATTTTGATAACACCCAACATTTACTGAATTCAGGTACTATGCTAAGGGCTTTGCATCTGTTATCTTCTATCATGAGGAATATCTCCATTTTACTATAAGACTGAACAGTTAGTGTTTATTCAGCAAATGACTGATTCCTTCCTATCAAGGAGGTTCTGCCAAAATAGTCTCCAGAGAAGCTATTCTTTCTTTTGTTTTGTTTTGTTTTTTTGTTTTTTGGTCTTTTTGAGACAGGGTGTTGCTGTAGTCCCAGCTGGCCTGGAACTCACTCTGTAGATCAGGATGGCCTTGAACTCACAGAGATCTGGCTGCCTCTGCCTTCCGAGTGCTGGAATTAAAGGCGTGCACCACCATGCCCAGAGAGAAGCTATTCTTTAATGACTCTCTCTGACCCTATTCCTGAACCTCCACATACTGGTAACCTGTATAAACCGTCACAATCTCTAGTTACCTTGCTACATACATACCTGTTTATGATCAATCTTCCTTACTAGAAACAAACTCTTTAGAAGAGGCAGGGTATAATATACTCTGACTTTTTCATTATATCCAAAGTCTATCAGTGTTGAACTCATAAGTGCTCAATGAGTATCAAATAAGCCATTGGTTGGATGGATAGATAACAACAAAGTATGCTTTACTAGTAGCTTTTCAGTAGAAATGAAAAGTAGTTGTTACTGACACTGTCAAGGTCTTTAGGGTCAGTTAACTGTGGTTTAAATCCTGGTTCTTTGTCCATATTGTTTCTGGAAAATTACTTCATCTATGCCTCAGTTTTCCATTCATCACATGAGGAAGCACCTCCTACTTGTGGATAGCACCTCCTACTTTACAGAATGGTTATAAGGAAAAATGGTATTTCAGTACATCTCCTGGAATACTGACAGACAGCAATTATGATGTCATTAAAATATCAAGATAGAAAATAAATATTTAATTCAAATCTTAAAATACTCAGGGAAGTTCCAAGGAGAGCCAAAACAAGCAAGAAAAAAATGTACTGACCATTTTTATGGATGTAATAACCTTTGTAAGTGAAGCAAGAGAGAACCTTTTGATTTTATATAATGTGTACAATAAAACTGGCATTTTGAATAATGGGTCAACATTCTAAATGGAGGTCAGAAAAAAAAAATTAATTCCCTACTTTTAAACTGGGTTAGTCATTGTCTTGGGATACCAGTAATAGCATTTTTCCCCCTGATCTAGAAAGAATCTATCTATTCTGCTACTAAACAATTTTTAAATTATACTATTGGGATCACTTTGCTGATCCCAACAGCAAAGTTACTGCCCCCTTTTCAAAATAGTCTAGCTTTCCTTTCAGTTAGCTTAAACTGTACACGTCCAGACACTACACTTTAGACCTTAATGTGGATTAGTATTATATATAAGGCAGTAACTACATAAATATCTTTAAACAAATGCTTTTGGGAATAATAAGAGGGAAAACAAAAAATAAAAACAGGAAAGTAGGTAAAAGCCAGGAAAGAGAAAAAAGATGAAAATACCTTTAAAATCAGTTAACTCCAAAAGACCAAAGCTATTCTAAAGGGGGAAACTGCCATATATGCTCATGTAAATGCCAGCACTAAATGGGATACAAGTATTCTTTTTTTCACGGGTTTGCTTAACTCTTTAGCCTCATCCCCGGCTGGCTTTGACTGTCGCCTCCATATGGTCTCATCTTGGGCCTAGATCTCTTTAGCTGCTTACAGCATGTAGCTCAGGTTACCTGGCTCCTCAAAGAAAGTTTCCTGACACTTGCAAGGCTGGGTTTCATATTAGTCCCATCAATTTTGAAGATGTTTTCAGAATCTAGTACTTATCATTTTGCATTACTATCAGTCTGTTTACTTTCTTATTCATTATTAAAAAATAAATGGTCACTCCAGTGGATGAACTTGCTCTAAAGGATATCTGGGTACAAATGCTTACCCAGAAAGGACTTAACATATATGACAGAATGCATGAAATCTGGTAGGAGTGGGGAGCGTGGATGGAGGAAAGGGTCTAAATTTGATTACAATCTATTACATGAAATGCACAAGAAGGCAATAAATTTTTTTTAAATGGTGAAATATTAAAGAATAAAAGTGGTGTTATGTTTTTTCTGAAGTTTAAATTGTTAAAGCTTAAGCATGTTTCTAGTTCAGAAAACTAGAGAATGATAAAAAACTGTTTTTAACCTATTTTGTTTCCTAAAATACTAGAACAGAAAATGTTAAATGTACCTTTTGTTACAATGTATGTAACATGAATCTGTGTCTGGTTATCCACTAATAGTAAATGAGTTTCCCCTCTCCTATTTAATACATATTTAAAGAAATATTAGTCTTGAAATGGTACTCAATCTTAGTTAACCCATAATCCTCTGGTCTTAACCCTGATCCCAGCACATAGCACTAAAACCAACAAGCCAACAATAAATAAATAGTTTAAAGAAAAATAAGCACAACTTTTTAACACGTCTGAGTTCTTCATTCATGAGTTTCATTACCTGCATACTCGTAAAACCAAGCCAGGCACTTCTTTCTTGAAAACTCTTCCTCTCCACTTATCAGTCTAGTAGGAGGCTGGGATCTGCAATAGCTAAAAGCACAAAGGTCTAAGATTACCAAGTCTCAGTTCTTAGTGAAAAACTTAAATTCAACAAGAACTCTTTCCACTCAAATGAAAACAAGCATTTCTTTAAGTTGGCATTATGAGAAGGGAGTTATTCATCAACAATCTGAAATAGCACTCTATACATAAAAAATTTCTGGCAAACCCAAATTCTACTTTGCTTGCTATCAAATTCCAAAATAGCAACTAAAATTATCTCCCCAGACTTCAAATTACACAGTTCAGCCTAAGTCTCAATGCAGGAAGCATAAGAAAGGATATCCCTCCTCGCTTTGGGGGGGTTAGTGCTGGGAATTAAACCCAGGGTCTTACTCATGCCCTTAGATTACCTCTACTACTAAGCAAAGTTTGTGATTCTGCTAATTTGTGTGAAATGTGTCTTTTACATGTATATCCACATATATGGATAATTTATAAACACACATCTTATGAAGTGTCTTGGTACTTAATATTTCAAAATAAAATTAAACATTAAAAATTATTTATCAACCAGCAAATAGAATTTTAAGGATAAACGATGACTTGGGATCTAACAGTATACTAAATAACACAGATTAAAATAAAAAAAAAAAACAACAAAACCAAGTCCAGTGTGGTGATGCACATTTGTTAATTACAGCACTTGGGAGATTGAGAACGAGGATGAGTTCCAAGCCAGCCTGGGGTTTGTAGTAAAGCACCAACCAACCAAATAAGCAAACTAAAACCACCGCCAGAAACCCATAAATATTAACAATTAATAGTACCCCCCAAATAACTGGGTGAAAGCTATTTATCCACACATAGTTTTTCCTCCACAAAATGAAGACATGGGAAGTACAAGAACAGCCTCTAGAGATACTAGACTTCTGAGAGCATTTTCTCAAGGAACTCAAATAATTAGACTTCCACAATCATAGGGGAACCACTGAGATTTCTGCAACTGAGTAATGTAAAATAATAATTCCTTATTTAAAATTTAAGTCCATAGGGGTATCACCTAAGTCTAATAATACTGCCTGCTCCAGTGTTTTAACAGGCCTAATTTAAATATCTTGGATACATTATTGCATGTAAGATGGTCAAAGGAGGGCAAAAATTTGCTAATGTTTCTTAAAAACAGAATGAGTAGAATAACTAGGTCAGGTGGAATGTTCACCATCAAATGACACAAAGGAAATGGTACTACATGAACTGCCCAAGAAATATTCCTTAGGCTCCTTTACTAAAACACATTAAGAAAAAACACACACACACACTGAACTGATCACAAAAAAGGAAGATAAGGATTGAACACCATCATTTCCTCATATTCTGAACAGCACAGCTCTCCTTAAAGAGGGTTTTCATTCTTGAACTCCTGGCTACTATCTTGTTTAATTTATTTTTTTGAATTGTTTTTGTTTTTTGAGTGTTTTGCCTGCATGTATGTAAGTGCACCTGGGTGGTGCAATGTCTGTGGAAGCCAGAAGAGGGTGTCGGGTACCCTGGAACTGGAGTTAAAGCCAGTTAGTCTCCATATGGGCCGGCTGGAAACTGAACCCAGGTCCTACACAGGAGCACCCACTGAGCCATCTCCCCAGGCCCCACGGCCTTGTTTTAATGGTAGCACCTTAAGTTGGCACGCTGTGTCATGCAGTGATACAAAGACATCCAAAGGGGGGACCCCACGTCTCAAGGCCTGTGCCACAAAGGGCATAAAGAACAGCAAGTACAGTTCTGCTGTTTTCTTTTTCTCCCAGAGAATAGAGCACAATAGCCTTCAAATTATTAAAACGTATTCGAAGAGCTAACTAATGGCGACTGAATGCCAGAAAACAAAAAGCAAGCAAGGTCTTTTCCAATGCCACAAAGGGAATTGGCACAGGTGGAGGCACCAGAAAATGCAGCTCCAGCCACTTAAAAGGCCGCCTGCGGGGATCGTCCAGGTTGGGCCCTTCCAAATGCTAACTCTGGGGGCCAATTACAGCACGGTTTTGCTTCCCACTATTCCCAAGGCAGCTGTCAAAATTCCTCAAGCCCGGCTTTCTTCACTCTCCAATATCTTAATACGTGTGGCCCAAGACAATTCTCGGTCCAGTGTGGCCCAGGGAAGCCAGGTCGTTGACACCCGTGTAAGTCTACAAAGACATCCTCCAGGCAAGCCTCTGCAGAGCTGCACTACTTCTGGGTCTGCAAATGAGACCCAGGAAGGCTGAAAGGAACAGAGCTCCCTTAGGGTCCTTGGCCCCCACCCCAAAGGAGGACCAGGCGGGCCGACTCCAGCTCGTCCACGTTCGCCCGGGCACACGCACCGGGCGAACACGAGGTCGGGTTCCGCACCCGCCGGCCTGCGCAGGACCAGCGTCCCGGCCCGCCCAGCTCCCCTTCTCCAGCCGGCTCCCCTCCTCCAGCCGCTGCGCGCCGAGGACTGAGGACAACCCGCCGGGTGGGGGCGGGGGGTAGTACCTGGAGATTTTACACTTCTTGAGGCCGCCGTCTTCCGCGACCGCCGCTGCCACCCCAGAGGCTTTTCTCTTCTTCTTCACCGGCATCTTCCGCCTTCCCCGGCAGGGTGGGCACGGCGGCCGGGGAAGGGGGTCGCGGGCTCCGCGAGCCCCGCCGCGCTTGCTCCCGCCTCCCGGGCCCCGCGGCGGGCAGAGCGGCGGCCCGGGCCCGCGTCTCCTCCTCCTCCTCCGCAGCGGCCGTGGGCAGCGCAGCGCTTCCCCGGGCGACACCAGGCTCGGTAAGTCCAGGCAGACAGCACGGCAGCTCCACTAGTCGCGAAGAGCAGGAGGCTCGACTGATCCGGAAGCGAAAGGCCTGTGACCGGAAGTGACGTCGCGAGGAGCCGGTCGCGGGGCGGGGCTCCTGTGGCCGGCACGCTGGGCTCTAGGCCTTCCTGGGGTTGTTGTAGCCGAGTCAGAGTGTGTATCTGGGTTGTCCTGGCCTGTCAGCTGCTGGTACTCAACCGGAAGTGTTGAGGAGTCCACGAAGGCTCCTCAGGTGGCGTCCAAAGTTTATCCGACGTTGACCCCGTTCCGTGAGTGTGTCCACTCCTGAATGGGGCGGCCGCAGGGCCCGGGCACCTTACGGACCTTATCCCTGCCTTTGAGGTTCTCCAGGATGGAGGCCGCACCGCCGACTTTATTTCTGCGGATCGTATCGCTCGGACAGAGATTGGACTTCTTGTGGGATGATTTAGGAGAGCGGACTTAGGGGAACCAAATCTAGTGGGCTTGGCTGCCCGGGACACTAACCACGTAACTTCTAAAGTGCACATGTATTTATAAGAAGGGTTATTGCATGTAAAGATTCTCATAACAGATGATTAGTGAAACGAGTTCATCTCTCTAAGCCGACTGGGACAACTAGAATGCTAAAAGTTTCCTTAAATTCAGTAACCGCTGTGGTTCCAGTGACACCTTTGGTAAGCTAATCTAGCCTGAGTATCAGATTTCCCCAGTGTTATTAATAGATTCAGGAAGAATGCTTGACGCAGGCCAGGCCATCATATGCTGATGACACGAAATTAAGCCATTCATTTCCTATATGCTTGAACCTGAAAAGCCAAAACTCAAAAGAGGCCAGAACCAAGGGAAATGACAGAAAAACTGAAGATGATATGAGGTAGTCCCAATCATAATATGCCCCAGAATCCAGTTATGAGCCAACAAGTTTCAATATTTGGTGCAGGTAGGTAAATTTTGTTGCAATGAAAATAATGCTCAGACCTGTAATCCTTCAATTCCTAACCACATGAGGCTTCCAAAAACCAAAAATCATATCAAGTCTCTTAAACAAAATCACCTACAGAATAGTAGAAGACTGCTTACTTTTTTTCACATTTATTTATTTTGGCACTTGGGGGATGGATGGAGGTCAGACAACTTGGTAAGTGTCAGTTTTCTCCTACCGTGTGAATTTTGGGGCTAGAACTCAGTTTGTCATGCTTGGCAGTGAATAGTTTTATTTCTGAGACAACCCACTGGCCCAAGAATGGTATTTTAAACACATGAGATCCAGAAGGCTGGGCTTCTGCCACAGAACTGTCATTTAAGCTACTTGGGAGGCTGAGGCAGGAGGATTGCAAATTCAAGGCCAGCCTGAGAAGCTAGTGAAACTGTCTCAAAATAGAAATGAGAGAGTTGAGGAATATAGCCCTAAGATAGAGAACTTTGGTTCACCTACACAATACCCAGGTTTAATCGCCAGTACTTAAAGTCAAGGCTGTCAGAAAATGTAGTAGTCAAATGATCCAGATTCCACAAAAGAAGTACAAGAGAACTTTTTGGCTAATGGATGTAGTCTGTCATTCTATTCTATGTCTTGTTTGAGGTGGTAGTGTATGTACTAGATAAAATTCAGTGAAGTTGCCAGGTATATGATGCACACCTTTAATCCCAGTATTCAGGAAGCAGAAGCAAATGGATCTGTGGAAGTTAGAGGCTGGCCTTGTTTACCTAACAAGTTTTAGGCCAGCCAAACAAAATTCACTGAAGTTTATACTTATAGATGAATGTCTTAATTTGTATGATACGTCTTAACTATATATGAAAGAAACAACAACAAAAAATGTAACAGTGACAAAAAAAAAAAACAGTTAGAGCTAAGCTTATTCGGTAAATCAGCCTCAGAAGCTGCATATCCCCTTTTCCAAGAAAACAAAAGAAAAAACTAAAAAGGTGAAAGACAGCTAACTCAGAGAACAAAGTTCAGAGGCTATCCTTCTAGAAGGTGAGTTTAGGGTAAGGAACACCACAAGCCTGTTTAGGAAGATACCAGCATGGTTATAGACCAGGTCTAACACCGTCCATTCTTTTCTGAGTAGGATTTTTCAAAATTGTTTCATGTCCTTTGTCCACCATTATATATTGGGTAAGAATAAGGTGCAGATAATCTTAGTTCACAGGTCACTGGACCATATGGATTTTCGTAAAGACGACCCTTCCACACCTGGAGATCTAGGTAGTGAGATGAATGCAGTGACTGCATAGCCCACTTGTATCCATAGAGTTCTCTGAAAAAAAGAGATGAAGATGTTGGATTTTATGTATGGTATTCACAGACTCAGTCTGCTTTTCAAATAACATTTGATGACCATTTAAACCATGTTTAAGGATATTGAAGAGAGAGAAGCCAGGTATGGCATACACATATTGAGACTCTGTGTCAAACAAAACATACTAGGTTTTTGCATTCACAGAGCTGATTGTCTGGAAGAGGATATGCATGTGCAGTTCACACCCCTACCTCATCATTGCCTGCACTGGTCAGTACCTCCCGCACCACTGTACCTCTGTTTCACAGTGAGTTCATGTTATCCCAGTTACTTATAAAGGAGGTGACATCAATCACCTCTCTGCTTATGAGCCAAAAGAAATGTCAAATTACGTGGTTTTAATTTCTTGTGCGGCCCACATACACGTGGATAGTCCATGATTCCCATCCCAAAGTATAGCAGAAGGGAGCTGGGCAGGTCCAGAGGACCAGGGTTTGGGTTCCAGCACCTACATGGCAGCTAACAACTAACAGGAACTCTAGTTCTACAGGATCCAACATTTGTGGCCCCCGAAAATATTGCACACACACAGGTGCACTTTCAGGCAAAACACTCATATACATAAAAAAAAATTCTAAATTAGTAAAAAGAAAAACATATCACAGGAAGTGTGCTAGAGCACTGCAGGTCCCTGCCGCACATCTGATTTTCTTGTCCTGAGAGGAAAGGAAGTAGCACTTGAGCAGAAACGTGCTTTCTGGCTTCAGCTCCAAAGACAACCAGCAACTTTAGGAAGGCCAAATAACTTTCTTAATCTTTCACCTTATCTGTTAGATAAAAAGTTGTTTTTAAAAAACCCTCTCACAATTCATAGTAGCCACCTGTTAGAACAGTGCATAATATTTATGCTGATTAGGAAAATGGGCAGAGGGCTGGGACAGTTCTGACATTCTTTTGACATTGTGATCATATGCATATTTCTAGGCTTTGGGGCACTGTGGAAGGAAGAAATGAAAAAGATCTTTAAAAATAGTTATATCTGAATCAGGAAGCCAAAACTAGTGCTGGAGATGTGTCAACTTGTATATTCAGTGCAGTTTTTCCCCCAACACCTTTTTAAAATAGGACTTTTCCCCACTTGTCAGAAAAGCAAGCATTGCCAACGTATAAGGATTGATGGAATACCACTTGTAGTTGAAGTCCTGGATCTCTACATATTCTCTCTTTTTCTAAAGTTTTCAAACCAACACTACAGGTTATTTTATAAAATATTTGCATATACATAAACCCAGAGAAAATTGACTCCTAAGAGAACAGTAGACAGCGAGATATGATTAAATCAAGATTTTCTGTTTTGACATTTCAGTAAAGCACACAAGAACCAGTGTTCTAGAGAGGTATAGAACTAGGCAGCACATGCCCCTTGCTCTACCCATCCTAAAGCAGTGTGCTAGACCATATCAACTGTAGCAGCCTTGTGACTCCAGACTGACAGTCACCTCTGTCTGGAACATTGCTTGTCATTGCTGAGGCAAAGGAAAAGAGTGAGCATAAGCTATGCTGGCAGGTAAAGGCTCTTCCTAAAGTGGAACATCATTCCTGTTCAAGTCATAGGGCTATTCTGGAGCTCACTAGTGAAGATATGTGTTATAAAAACTTCATATAGAGAGGGACACCAAACAGAGCCTACTGCAATGATACTTTACTGAATTTTATTCAAGTTGCAGAGAAAATTGAATTCCTACAGTAGTTATAAAGGAGCAGTAAGGAAAAGCACAAGATTGGTGTATGTGACTTTTCCTTGGGAGACAGGAGCATCTAGTCACTACAGATAGGGCACTAATGGCAGACTGAGGAAAAAGTTCCTCCTCCGTCTAGCTTAGTGAATCAGTGAGTTTACTGGAGTTACTTCCAGGAGCATGGATGACTCAGAGCTGCCCCTCGGCTGCTCAGCTCAGCTCCTGGGTAGCAGCACAGAAGGGTCTCTGGCCCTAGCAGTTGTTTATTGCCTCTGTAACCCTGGGAGGAGCTTCTGAGTCTCTAACTTCCCTGAGCTTCTTGAGTCCTCTGAGCCTTCCTCCCAGGAGGTTATGTTTCAGAGGAAAACCACCACACTGCAGTTGGCTTCTGCTTAAACCTCACTGTGGCAGGTGGAATTTTCCAAAGATGGTACAATTATCTCTCAGTCCCCATGTAGTTAAAGAACCTTGCCATTCCCTGTCAAACAAAGGATTCTAAGGCAAGTGTGGTGGTGCACACCTGTAATCCTAGAACTTGGGAACCTGAGGCAAGAAGATTGAACATTTAAAGCCAGCTTAGGCTACATAGTGAGACCCTGTGGAGTAGCTGTTTTCTCAGGAAATGAAATGGACCATCCTGGTAGGATGAAGGAGGAGCAAGGCTAAGGAAGCTGAGAAAGTCCCAAACTTGACAAGACTCCTCCCCAAGGCTCTAGAAGCAGTGGTCATAGGGTGAAGCTTTCCTTGAGGACCTGTGTGCAAGGCATGTGGGAGCTCCAGGGTACAGCCATTGACTCTTCCCTGGTGCAGTGGGGTGTTTGGTGACAGCTGCTTTACAGTCAACCACGTTCCTGTAATGAACCCCTCGTCCATGCTCCTATAAGTGATCTAAATAAACTGGGGTTCATGAAGTGGGCTTGGAATTATTTGTTTGGTCTGTCATGAGTTCCCTATCTGGGGTGAATACACCTTTGTTTGTGTCTCTCCAGGAAAAGTTAAATATCAGATCTATCTTAAAAATAAAAACCAAACTGGAGTCTGCTTAATATTACTACTGCTAATAAGTCAGTGTTGGTTCACTAATTCTATAAAACATACTGTACAGACAGAAGTGACACACAAAGTATAGCTCTAGTCATTTCAGTTTTCATGAAATATCTAAATACTTTATTTTTCTATTTGTTTTTTGTATGTATGCATGTGCACATGTGTGCCATGGAATGTGTGTAGAGGTCAAAGGACAACCGGCAAGAGTTGGTTCTCTCCTTCCACCATGTCAGTTCTAGGGATTGAACTCAGGTTTTCGGGCTTGATAGCAAGTGCCTTTATCCACTGAGTCATCGAGTCATCTCATCAGCCCATAAAAATATAAATTTTAAAACAGCATTTTTTAAATTCCCTGTGAATAGGAAAAACCCATGAAATTTAGAAAATAGTAAAGTGCAAAAAGAGTGATAAGAGTTGAATACCTTTGGAAAATCATATTTCATAAAATTCTAGACGAGATCCTAGCTAAAATGCTTGGTCTTACGTGTCACTTAACGAAGAATAGATGATAAAGATGGAAATCATATTAAGCAGAACACTGATTGACTCCCACTATGTGACTGTGCTGTAGTGTTTGAGAGTGATGGGACCTTTTGTGGCCCCTTGTGCTTGGAGCAAGGACCCTGGATGCCAGACACCCATGGCACCAAAGATCGACCTGGAACAGTGGTTCCAGAATTCATTGTCTCATGTCATAGAAGATTGAAAATGTGGACACTGTAGGAATAAATGAGGTGAAGGCAAACTTTGTTAAGAATTGTAGAAAGAAACTTAAGGAAAGATGAGGGAGACCACCAAGACAAATATTTAGTGTAGGAGGAAAATGAAGCTCTCAACACAGGTGAGAAGGCCTGCCTGGGTTGCTAAAGCAAGTTGCTCCCAGGCTTTTTACATGGCACCAGCTGAAAACTGAGGCAGTGTTGGCCAATTAGAAGAAGACCCGCATTTGACTCACACTATCATGTTCCAGCTGGAAAGAGGATGAGCTCTGTTTGCAGGTTTCCTACCCAGCCAGGGGTGATTGAAGCACCCCTCTGTCCACCTCCAACTCTGACTTTTGTTTGTTGTTGACCTGGACTGCTGTTAATCACTGGCTGCTTCTATCTCCAACTCTTCAGTAATCTTGAGTGCTCTCTGGTAACTCCTTGTCTATGAGTCGATCTCGGGTCTCTTTCCTGAAATAGATAGAGACTTTCTTGGAAGCTATCCTTACTTGCAGTTTAGTCTGTTACAATTAACTTTATTAGGACTGGAGAGATGGCTCAGTGGTTAAGCGTAACTACTGCTCTGTCAGTTGACTTGAGCTTGGTTCCCAGCACTGATGTCAGGTAGCTCACAGCTACCTGTAATTCCAATTCCAGGGGCTCTGACTCCCTCTTCTGGCCTCTGAGGGCACTGCATACACAGACACATAACATAATTTTTTTAATTGGCTGCATTAGAATCAAGAATGTGTAAAAGAGCAGTAGTGCCTAACATGCATTCCCTAGGAGAGGTCTCATGAGAGGCAGCCAGGTAGCCTGCTGACCCTGGTTTTGCTTCTCAAAGTTTGTCCATCAGGTCCACTTGGCTACCTCACACCCAACTGCGTCTTTGCTTCTCATCCGCAGTGTTCTGGCCTTTCCATTTCATCCCTCACGTTCTTTTTACACTGAAGTTCATTCTCATTGTAACATATGTGAGCCACTTAACAGTTTTCACTACAAGCCATTTACCCTTACTGCCTACAGTAAGCTAGCTCCTGTGTCAATACACGTCATTAAATGAAGAAAAGTAGTTTACAGAACAAAAAGCCAGACTTCATTGTTTGATGACTTATGGTGAAGAACTCTCTTTTTGATTAGATGACACAGTAGAGAAGGCCAAAACTGAATGAAGACAGTTTTTATTGGTGTGATCTTAAAGAGTTTTCACAATTTTGTTCTTAGATTGATGTTACATTTTTGTCACATTGTATACTTCTCAAACTTACTGCCTGAAAGGTGACAGTAGAAAAGGCTTCTGAATGCACTGGGATGCTACATTATGGGAAATACCCAAATATAAACAACCTGACTCTTAACATCCATTTCAACCAAAAGTGAGACCTGAACTATTCTGAGAACTTGTCCCTTCAGAGTTCTCCCTGAACTGCAGTGGACCAAAGGCCTTGTTTGCTCTTCATTTGCCGGGGATTCGAACCAGCAACCCCCAGGGAGGTGATGATTGGGGATGAGTAAGCACACTGTTCACCAGCCCACACTGCCCCCATTACCCGGGGACACTCAGACGCAACGGGGAGCCTTAGTGAGGCAGAGACTCATTTATTGCAGGTGTTACAAAGCTTATAAAGACACCTGAAACTCCCCCCTCCCCCCTGAGGGTGTATCTTAAGGATGGTCACGCGCTGATCATGCACTCCTCAGCAGTGCGGAAGTATTCTTCAGATTTTCAAAGCAAGCCAGGCCGTGTCCCCAGTAACTTCCTTTTGGACCTATGCAAGGTGGGGCTTTTAGGTCCCCACATATCCCCCTTTTTATTTTTATTTTAAGGCCAGACTGACTTTATTTCATGGGTTACCCACCTCATAGGTGGCTCCCTGAGGAGAGATGGCTATCTCCTTCCTCTAGTCTTATGCATTTTTGCCTGTCTTAGGTTGTGTCACCTCTGATCAAGCCTTGGCCGTCACTGGATCATGCACCTGGCCATGTGCATGTCCTGTCTTAGGAGTACTTGTCATGGGACATCTTACCCGTCTTTGGCTAAAAATGTGTCATGATTAAGGGTAGCCACGTGGGTAATGCCAGCCCATGACAGTCTTATTCTCTGCCTAAATTGGTTAGCCAAGCATGGGCAACTGGAGGGGGTCCTGGGGAAGTCCGTAATCATGAGGAGGTGGGGTGTGGCAGTTCCAAGGGTCCTCTGTCGCCGAATTATCTGGTAAAGACACTTAAAGATAAGCATTATCAAGAGAAACAAAGCAAGTCATGGTGTAGGACAAGTTGAAATACTTCTGGGACCATGTACCTTTTAGCCAATCAGCCAGTCATTAAAGAGGCTGTAATGAAGTCAAGGAACTGGGTCGTTCACTTCAGATGGATATAAATAAAGAGAGGAATTTTGTCGGATCCTGGCCTACCCACTTAAGGTTTTTTGCAGGCACCCTTATGGGGTTTGAATCTCCTGTAGGGTAGACACAACCAAAGCCTCGACCCATGGTTAGAAATGGATCTGGTCCTTTCCATTGCCCGGTAATGGGATCTTTCCATCTTACCCATCTCTGCTCCTGTCGTCCCCAATGCTTCTGAAACCAGGATTCCAACTGATTTTTTTTTTTTTTTTTGAAAATTCAGAACATTATTAGTGAATAAGGCCATACCAACTGTTGGTGGGGGCTTATTCCCCCTTTTTGTTTTTGTAATCATATTTTTAGGTTTTGATGGTTGCGTTCTATAATGGCTTGACCTTGGGGATTGTAGGGAATTCCTATATTGTGTTGAATTCCCCAAAGTGAAAAGAAATCTTGTAAATTTTTACTCACAAAACATGGTCCATTATCAGTTTTAATTCATTGGGGCAATCCCAACATAGCAAAGCACTGGAGAAAATGAGACTGAGCATGTTTAGACTTCTCTCCTTATGAGCGGTTCAAAAGGAGCATAGTGTGTGACATCCGTTTGCCATAAGGAATTGGGCTTGAGTCCCTTGGGGTTTACCCCTGGCTGTTGCAGAGGCTGTACCTGTAAGCCATCTTGTCTGCCTCTGCATTACCTTGGGATAAAAGCCCAGGCAATCCTTGGTGTCCCCTAAGATGCTGTAAGAAAATAGGGGCTTCTCTCTCTCTAAGGAGTATACGAGTCTGAATACTGTCAGAAAGCAATGGCCATGAGTTCCTTGAATTGAGCTGCTTTTTGGTTTCTCCACATCTGCCCTAGTCAGTGAAAACATTGTAGGCTTTACTGAGGGCTCCCTTGGCCCGGGATTTGGCGAGTGTTGCTGCCCGCTTGGCTGTAGTACTCGGGGGCGGGGTGGTTCCCAGGCCACCTGCGGAACTGAAGGGGTGGGGCCCCTCCCTGAGTCATCTTCCCCAAACCGGGCCTTTTCAGCTGTCCTGGAGCAGGCGCACAGCCAAAGGTGGTTTTGTGTGTTTTTTTGTTGTTGTTTGTTTGTTTTTTTTTAAATGCGCCTGACAGCCATGGCTGTCAGTTGCCAGCCAGGGGGCAGTCCCTGCCCAGCTTTCCTGCAAGCCCCTGACTCACACAGGTCACGGTCGTGCAAGCCCCTGACTCCCACTGGTCGCCGGCCAGGGAGGGGCGGCCAGAGTGCATTAGTTCAAGGCAGATGGGGTGGGTGTCTTTCGCCTCCGACCCTGTGTGTTCCGTTCCACCCCGCCCTTCTGTCCAGGAGGCTCTGAAGCTGGCCAGGGCACGCCCGAGGTGCCGCTTATTACTTTGGCTGCTTTTGGGTTCACTTCTGTTGCATTTCTGCCTTCTTCCTCAAACCCTTTCCATGATTCCCATGCGGGGGGGAGGTTTCTGAAGGCTTGTCAGGAGGTGGCACCGAGAGCTTAGGACTCTCGGGCCGAAAGCATACCTTTAAGGCTGAAATAATAGGGTAGCACTCCAGCGGCAGATCAGCCCCCAATTGAACCTCCCTTTGTCGAGCTAGACGTTCCCACATGTTCCCATGTATCCCCAGTAAAAACATTTGCCCCAAGTAGCCAGGGAGCCAGAAGAATCGTGTCTGCCAAAACCTTTTGAACTACGGGATCTGACAAATCCAATCCTCTGCTTTTAAGCATATCTCTCAGCATTTTAAGCGCTGGGTCTTCAAACTTAAAAATTGTGTTACCCCTATTTAGGGTCTTGCTTACCCCGAACCTCCTCAATTGACCCCAATCCGTTTTTGCTTCTTTCTTCTTTCTTTTCTTCTTTTCACCTTCCTTCAAGTGCCACGTTGAGCGCCAGATGCCAGGGGTTCGAACCAGCGACCCCCGGCGAGGTGAGGATTGGGGATGAGTAAGCACACCATTCACCAGCCCACGCCGCCCCCATTACCCAGGGACACTCAGATGCAATGGGGAGTCTTAGGCAGAGACTCATTTATTGCAGGTGTTACAAAACTTATAAAGGCACCTGGAACTCCTCCCTCCCCCCGTGAAAGGATGGTCATGCACTGATCATACACTCCTCAGCAGTGCGGAAGTATTCTTCAGACTTTCAAAGCAAGCCAGGCCGCACCCCCAGTAACTTCCTTTCGGACCTATGCAAGGTGGGGCTTTTAGGTCCCCACATTCATTGAAACTATGCATCCAGCATGAAATGGGGAAGGAAAAGCATAATCTGTCTTACCGAGGATCTCCCTCTCTGACCCCTACTGACCTAGAACAGCACACACAACTACAGTCAGATGTTATGTCTCATCCCATGTGTTGTTTAAAATACAAATGGGATGATTCATTGATTTTAATGAATATGTGCTTCTTTCAGAGCTTTACAACACACACACACACACACACATCTAGGTCAAGGGTAAGGAAGGGTCATGAGAGATTAAATTTGTATGGTTGGGTTACAAGAACCTAAGGCCTAGTAAACTTGTTTATATTATAAACATGCTGAGATACTGTTCCAGAAAGTCACTCCCACAATTAAAATAAGAACAACCATTGGATTGATGGATCTGCCTTTTAACTGTAAGGTTGGTACAACATTTAAATGTGTTGTGGCTAACTGTTGTTATCTGTAAGATAAAATAGTAGTATCTACCCTGCTCATCAAAGCACTGAGTTATTGAGAAAAGAAATTGTGATGGTGTTGTCAAGGAGTACACAATTATGTACTGGTTAGTGTCTGTAGTATACAGAAAACAAGTTCCTATTTAGGAAGGGGTTTTATTTATCATCTGTAAGTGAAATGTGGTGGTACATGACTGTGGTCTCAGCAAAGAGCACTTAGGAGACTAGGGCAGGCAGGAGGATTGGAAGTGTGAGGCCAGCCTGGGTCATATAGTAAGACCATTTGTGAGAAAGAAAGAGAAGCTGAGGGAGGGAGAGAGAGCAACAGGAGAGGAGGGGAAAGGCCAGGAATGGAGGGGAGGAAAAGACAAGGGGAGTGGAGAGGAGATAAGAGGAGCACTGCCTAGAAGGAAGGGTAAGTTGTCTTATTTCCATCCACGTCCATGTCCACATTCTGATAATGTGGCTTTCCCATCCATATCTCTACTACCTTCTGAATATCACAGACTTCATTAATTTCAGGATCTTAACCATTTTACAATATTTATTAAGTTTATGTATATGAGTGTTCTGCCTGCATGTATGTAAGTGCATCTCTGTTGTGCACTGCCCATGGAGGCCAGAAAAGGGAGTCATATCCTCTGGAACTAGAGATATGGACAGTTGTTAACTACCATATGGGTGCTGGGAACCAAACCTAGGTCCTCTGAAAGAGCAGCCAGTGCTCTTAACTGATGAACCAGCTCTCTAGTTACCTTCATCATTTTCTTTAAACCACTGAAAAAAGGGTTGTCCACACAGGGCGGTTTGAATGGGACCCAGCAAATGCCTGGACCATGGTTAGCGACCACATCTTTGGAAAGTTTATAGATGACCTGCAACAGTTACTGAAGGCCTTGGTGAAGGCCAGTCAGCACAGAAAGGACAGGTTCACATAACCCTTCAACAAAGGCAGCAGGGGCCATGGCTCCTCTGAAGGCTGTTGACAATATTCAGGTAATCTCCCACGTACTTGGCACCTCCTTTGTTCTGAGCACTGCACTGACCATGGGTTAGATCTCTCTTGATGATAATTCTGTTGTTAATCATATGCTATTTGGAGGTCTGCTCCCCCATCTCTACCCTCAGAGAGACTCTGACTCCTGGCCCTGTCCATTTCTTGAAACACTAAGATAAAATGACATTTAATTATTATGGCATAACCCTACACATTGTTTCTTTGCCTTGTCTTTTAACTTGAAAGAGACTTTGTGTGTCTAAAGAAAACATTACTTTATGGGAATCAAAATTTGACTTTCATGGGACTGGAGAGATAACTCAGTGATTAAGAGCACCTGCTGTTCTTCTAGAGTACCTGGGTTTTCAGCACCCATCTAGAGTGTAACTCCAGTTCCAGAGAATTGGAGTACCCTCTTATGGTCTCCATAGGCATTGCAAACCATAGATACAATTACATACATACAGGCAACACACACACACATGAATTAAGAGTAAATAAATCAAACAACAGTTTTACTTTCAATAGCACTTTTTAAATATCATGCGATTCAAGAGCATATTTTTAAAGTAAAGAATGAAATCACCTTATTTTCAATTTTTACTTTAGTCTTGATCTTTCTTGAGGCAATAAAAGAATACTGCCTGTATTAGGCATGAGCAAGAATGTGCAGAAAAGATGAACATGAAAAATTCTTCTGATATCTCTCTACAGACTATACAACTACAGAATTGTTAGCTATCATACACTGAGCTCTTACACATTTCATATGTAGCTATCTTCCATCTGCACATCTTCTTGATATAATTTGCACTTAGAAACAACTGTATAATTTTTGAAAGCCAGAGAAAAATGAAAACACAGGACCCCTTAGTCAATAATGAATGCTTTGCAAAGGTTCAACATTAAACCAAGTGTAGGGCCTTTCTGAGATGTGACCTTGTGAGACTACATAGACAGCATGCTCATAGACAGCATGCTGCATGTGAGTATGTATATACTCTTTTAAGATATAATATATATGCCGGGGGTGGTGGTGCATGCCTTCAATCCCAGCACTTGGGTGGTAGAGGCAGGCGGCTCTCTCTGAGTTCAAGGCCAGCCTGGTCTACATAGTGAGTTCCAGGACAGCCGGGGCTACAGGGAGATCCTGTCTCAAAAAGACCAAGTATATATATAATCTTAAAAGTATATATACGTATATACATGCACATCAAAGCCTGATCAACCTGAAGACACACCAAGTGAAGCATAAGCAGGCTTGTAGTATGTAACTGTGTCACAGATACATCCTTGTAGTGTGTACCGTGTCACAGAGTGCTATGTATGATGCTTTATTATTATGTTGTATGTAGTATGACTGTTTCCCATCCTTGGTTACATTCAGGAATTGCCATAACAATCTCTTGCAGAAGAGTGTCAACGAACTAAATTCAGATAACTCAAGAAAGAATCTCACAGCTCTAGGGACAGGGATGTGGAATCTTTTGATATGACATTGTGATCTATGAATGTGTTGGACCACATTCATAGCTATTCTAGAAAGCAGGAAGCCTACAGGCCTCAGGTTAGGCCTACCTGCTAGGGGAAAATAGAGTCAGAAAACTGAAAGAGGAAGATTCTGGAATGGGAGACTGTTTGCCAAATACTACTTTATGGAACTGTCAAGTGGAAGAGTTTTTTTTTTTTTTAAAGTTTAAACCAGTGAAATTTTGTGGTTCCTTTCACCATAACATTTCCGATATGTTGTCTGTATATGGTAGGGCTAGGCAGTGTTATAACAGTAAAAATTCTGTTTCTCATTGTTTTACTCATCATTGCTGCAATAATCAAGTAACAGAATATACACCTTTGTTTCCTGCAGTGTGGGAGGCTAGGGAGTCTAAGATGGAGAGGTCCAGAACTGGTAAAAGCCTTCACACTCCATGCCAAGGGCAAGAAAACATTCAGGAAAAGGAGGAGGAGATGGGATCTTTTTTTTTTTTTTTTTTTTTTTTTTTTTTTGTCTTTTTGAGACAGGGTCTCCCTGTAGCCCCAGCTGTCCTGGAACTCACTATGTAGACCAGGCTGGCCTTGAACTCACAGAGATCCACCTGCCTCTGCCAGAAAAATGCTGGGATTAAAGGCGTGCACCACCACGCCCGGCCCCAGGGATCAATTTTTTAAACAAATCCATCTGACTACACCTGCTATAGGTAACAATGTTAACCAACTTACCCAATGATAAAAATGTCAGTTCACAAAGGCAGAGCCCTAATAACTAATGGCTCCACTTCCCAATGCTTGCATTGGAGATTGTATTAGTTTCTTTTCTGTTTTGTGATAAAACAGCATGACCAAGGCAATTTATAGAACATTTCTCTTGGCCTATCTTTCCAGATGGAGAGTTCATAGTGGTGGAGTGGCACAGCTGGCAGTGGCCAGAGCAGGAAGCTGAGAGCCAACATCTTCAAGGCCACACAGAAAGCAGAAAGCAAGCCACTGGAAGTGGATTGGGCTCTGAACTCTCAAAGCTCACCACCAGTGATGTGCTTCCTACAGCATCTACACCTCCTGAAGGTTCCATGACTTCCCCTCAAACAGCTCTACCAACCAGGACCAAGTATTCAAATGCTTGAGCCTACTGGGGACATTTTATGTCCCAGTTGTGCATGACCCAAAGACATAGGTCCCTTCATACTAAAAGTCCCCACATCGGAATGTTCAAGATGATCACTGAGAAGGGCTTAAGACACAGGCGCAGCTCTGAAAGCTGACTTTTCTGAGGGGGATTTGCATCTGTTACACGAGGACACGGAGGTTGCAAACAGGCTTTCTCTGGGGCTTCCTCTTTTTTGCATATACATCTGGAGATTTCATAGGATGTCAGATCTTCTGATAGTGATTTACCTGTGAGATATTACCTGTACCATATGACAGTCATTCATTGATGCATGTTCCTTCCATGTTCTATAATGAACATTATCACCTTCTCCTTAGCACTATCAAGCTCATTTCTTTCTGTAGCTTAAAGCTACTTAAGCCCTTTCTTTAGTCTCATGTGCTTGGTTACAGTTGTGTATGGCTCCCAGGTTTGTATGTTAATGCAGTTGCATGCCTTTTGTTTCCCATTAGCCTGTCTATTATTAGTTTACTTCTTGGACTAACCTGAAAACCCTAGAAGAGAAATTTATTTAAATATTTATTTTTACTTTTGATTTGTATGCATCTGTGTGTGTGTGTGTGTGTGTGTGTGTGTTCATTGCTCATGGAGGCCAGAAAAGGGTATCAGATCCTCTGGAGCTGGAGTTGCAGGTGGTTGTGCATGCTAGGAACCAAAATCAGGTCCTCTGCAAAAGCAGTACCTATGCTTAACCACTGAGCAATCTCTCCAGTCCTCTGCATACCTTTCAAAGAGCAGAGCAAATCCTATGGCCATACCTACCTTTTAATTGAACAGAGTGGTATATAATACTCTTATAAATATTTATTAATTAACAGTTAATGATTTTAGAATGGCACATGAATATATGGATACTGGTGCTTGGGAAAAGATGCCATATAGAAATTGAAAGTTGTTGTGTGGGATTTGGAGCTGGGGAGATAGTAATGTTGGTGAAGTGCTGGATACATGAGCAGGAGGGCCTGACTTCAACCCCCAGAACCCATGCAGTAACAGCTGGCTATGGTGGTTAGTGCTTGTTATCACAGTTCTGGGAAGGAGGATCTCTAGGGCTCCCTGGCCTGCTAGCCTAGCCTGCTTGGTGAGCTCAAGGTTCCAGAGAGACCCTGTCTCTAAAGGAAAGAGGACAGCATCTGATGAAGGATACCTAAGTTTAACCTCTGGTTCCCACATGCATATGCATACATGCATGCATGCATACCTGCATGGACATGCACGCCCATGAACATGCACATGTAATAGGTTGTATGGAACTAATCATGCAACAGGGAAACAACTTAGCAGGTTAGTTACTTGGAGAGTATGCCTTGGTGAAACATACAGTGACAATGTACACAAGTAAAATGTGGACCCTGAATGAGTGAGATCGTAGTTATGGAAACTAGCTGGAGGCAGAGTGATAGCGTGCTTGGTTACAGTTGCCTGCCTTTAGGAAGATACTACAGGAAAGAAAAGAACTCAGATGAGAACTGGCTGATTTCTAGAAAGGATATGAAAAGGACTAAAACCAAACAAGTGTTTCATGGTATGAGACAGTGACAGCTCCTAGACCCTGGGTAACAAGAGACAAGACAGAACAAAGAGTTTAAATGACAAAGACAGATTTCTCAGCTTAAATAAAAAGCACAATCTTTCGACAATGATCATCATCAGTTTTAAGTACAGGTTTTAATGTTACTTATTTCTATTAGTGTCAAGATAAGCATCAAGTTGAGAGAGAGAGAGAGAGAGAAGAAAAAAATAAGAAATAAATACGGAAATATAGGAGAAAGCCTTAGTTGATTTTTTAAAAAATATTTATGTGTATGAGTGTTTTGTCTGCGTAAGTGTACCTGTGTGTGCAGTATCTGTGGAAGCCAGAGGAGAGCATTGGTTGCCCTGGACCTGGAGATAAGGATGGGTGTTAAATGCCATGTGGGTGCTGGGAAACCAAACTCTGACCTCTGGAAGAGCAGTAGGTACTATTAACTGCTGAGTCATCTTTCCATCCACAGAAAGCCTCCGTTTAAAAAAATTTTATTGGGGGGCTGTGGGGCACTTGTTGAGGACAGGACAACTTTGGGTGTTCATCCTAGCCTTCCTGTTTGACATAGGGTCTTTGATTGTTTGCTGCTGCACATGCCAGACTATCCTGCAATGTTCTAGGGATTCTCCTGTCTCTGCCTCCCACCTCACCATCACAGCAATGCTGGGATTAAGGATGTTTCCATGTGCCCAGTATTATGTGTGTTTTGGTGATCCAAATTCAGGTCTTCATGCTTGCATAGCAGTTTCTTTATACACTGAACCATCTCCTCAGCCCTGTTTCAAAGAGAACTATATTGTTGGAGAAACTCTGTCCAGACTGAAAAAGAGCGTGACTGTTAGATTAAGGCATCTTTTTACATCCCATAGATAACTGTGTTTATAAACTGCTGAATCTGACAGACTGCATTTTCACCCGAGGAGAAAGCCTACATCATCTGGATATCATACATCACCCTCTCCAAAGCTCCCCAGTGTGTCTGTGACTGCAGAGCGCCACTTCTACAAATTCACATACACGACAGATTCAGTGAGTGCATTTCTTCATGGTGTACAAACCTTCAATTTCATATTTGATTAGGTGTTGTTAGGAATGAAAGATGCCAAGGCAACCCTCAGAGAGTGAGCACTGTAACATGGCCTCTTTAAGTTTATTTTGAGCTACCCTGCTGAGTAGGTTGACACTGGCAATTTTTTGATGTTCTATTTTCGTAGCAACAGGCTGTTCTGTCAGAGAGTTATTTTTTCACAAAATTTATTCCCCCCACCCCCAAAATGCTAGGGTAGGAAGCAGAAAACTCTATTTTAACTGAATTTTATTCGATGATAATTGTGTTTAAATAAAAATGGAACTAGAAATACTCAAAATAACCACTTTTGTGACTATTTTTATTAACAGTTGCCATGGTGTATTAAAGCAGTTAGACCTTTACATCAATGGGTAGGTATTTTTAAACTGACGTTAACGTTGTAAGTCAAAGCGAGACTGTTTTCTTCAAATGAATGATAAGCTAGCTCTTGCACACAGTAAAAAGTAACTAGCATTAAAACATCTAACAGTATACCCAGAGCTGGTATGATGATGTTCACCTTTAATCTCAGCACTCCGGAGGGAGGCAAAGGCATGTGAATCTCCGTGTGAGGCCATCCTGGTCTGCATAGTGAGTTCAAGGCCAGTCGGCCCTACATAGTAAGGCTCTGTCTCATAAATTAAAATCTTTGGGAGTATTTACATCTTTCAGGTAGTTAAGAACTTCTCCTGTGCTGTCAAAGGACCCAAGTTCGGTTCCCAGCACCCTCACTGGGCACCTCAAAACCATCTGTAACTCTAGCTCCAGTCAACATGACGCCTTCTTTTGGGCTCAGCATCATCGTAGAGGGAAAATTACCTATTAGTATATTTTGAAATTTTTCTGCTAAAAACCTTAACACACACACATGGTTTTTTAAAAATATTTTATTATTTTTATTTTATGTGTATGAGTGTATTGCCTGCATGTATGTGAGTGCATCCATGTCGTGCAATGCCACGGAGGTCAGAAGAGGGCTTCGGATTCCCCTGGAACTGGAGTTAAGGATGGTTTGTAGCCTCCATGTGGGTGCTGGGAATTGAACCTGGGTGCTCTGCAAGAGCAGTCAGTGGTCTTAACCACTGAACCATCTCTCCAGCCCAACACATACGTTTTTATAATTTTGTTTAATTTTTCATTATGATTTTGTGTGTGTGTGTGTGTGTGTGTGTGTGTGTGTGTGTGTATTTATGAGCACCAAGGTGCCAGTGTGGAGGTCAGGGGATAAGTTTTGGGTGTCAGTTCTCTCCTACTGTGGGTTCCAAGGATCAAACTCTAGCTATCAGACTTGCTCATCAATTTTCAGCAGGACAGGAGGGCTTTTACCCATGGAGCCAACTTACTGGGCCAACAGACTATTTTTGCCAGCATAATTCATTATCCTAAAAGGCACAACTAAAAGCAAGTCTTTGCCAGGAAAAAGTTCAAGCAATAACTTAGTGTATGTGCAGCATAGATCATTAAGCCAGCACTGTGGAACTTTCCGCACAAGTCTACAGGGCATAGTAAATCATGTGCATTAGTGATGTGGCTTAGGTGCTAGGCACTGGGGCACCCTTGCTGAACTTAAGTGACAGTAGCTCAGATGCCAGAGAAGCAAAGCAGCTAATAGCTTAGTTTAAGAAAAAGTGTTCTTGCTTTCTGTGACTGTCAAAGGTCTGCTGCGGGGCCATGCTCTGTTTATAGAGCAGCCACTCTGGAATATTCTGCGGCAAAGGGAAAAGAGTAGAGAGCTTCTTTTGCTTAGTCCACACAAATTTTCCTTTAATTTGAAAGACATCAGAAGGTGCAGCAGTCATCAGGATTTCTCACGTACTCTAGAGCGTCCTCTTACTTTGTACACAGGCACGATTGGGCTTACCTGCCCACTTGAAATTAGACATGACCATGTGCTTTGGCTGGTCAATAAAACATAAATCAGAGACGTGTAGAGACCTGAAGGACCAGTAGCTCCTTTTTTTCTGTTATTTTGCTTTTGCTTTTGTTTTTGTTTTTTGAGACAAGGTCCCACTCTGTAGCCTGGGTTGCCCTGAAACTTACTATGTAATCCAGGCTGGCCTCAAACCCATAGTGATCCTCCTGCTTCAGCCTCTTAAATACTGAGAGTACAGATGTAAGTCACCACACCCAGTTCAGTATCTGCTTTGCCATATGGTCTGTTTCCCCTCAGTATCAATAAGGTATATGGAAAAAAATCAGAGGATACTAGCACACACCTGTAGTCCCATACGCGGGATGAAGCAGGATTTTTGTGAATCAGTAAAAAATCAAAATAAAACTGGTGAGGATTCATAAGAACACTTACATAAGATAATTTTATTCAAAGGTCAAGAAGCAGGAGCATTTTAAAAAACATACTTTATTATTTTTATTTTATTTGTATGAGTGTATTGCCTGCATGTATGTAAGTGCACCCGTGTTGTGTAATGCCACGGAGGTCAGAAGAGGGCATTGGATCCCCTGAAACTGGAGTTAGGACGGTTGCTAGCCAACATGCAGGTGCTGGAAATTGAACCCTGGTCCTCTGCAAGAACAGCCATTGCTCTTAACTGCTGGACCATCTCTTCAGCCCAAGAAACATATGTTTTAACCAAGCTATAAATAACACTACAAAGCTATATTGTTTTTGTTGTTGTTATTTGTTAATTTCTCCCAAGGCTGATTTTTAAAGAATCTTAAACAAGTTTTAGAATACAGTCTCTTCTATGCTTTCTTGCCATTAAACACATGCAAAATTAACTTTGGTATTCAGTTTATAAAATATGAAGCACTGCATTCAAATAAACAGTACTTATACCTCACAGAGGACTCAAATGTTCTATAAACCAATAAACAATAGCTCACTTGCTGAAATACTATCTCCCTATAATATTTTCATTCTTCCTGACTGCAGGAAGAACTGACTCTGTACTAGATTCCAAAGAGTAGTGTGCTCGCTCACTTATGATAGAGTCAGAAGGCACTGAATTCTTTTGATTCTGCAGGGGACCCAAACAATTTGTAGAGGTAAATTAAATATATTTAAGTATCTGAATTGAGCCTTACATTTCATATTAGAGTATTTTCATAGTCTGTTTGCATTGCTAGAAGAAACCACTCCAAACTGGGTAATTTATAAACAACAAAATATATTGCTCACGCTTATGAGGCCAAGGAAGATTATGAGGTATCAAGGTGCCAGCAGACCTGGTGCCTGGGAGGGGTTCATTCTTCACAGATCTCCATGATAAGGAAAGAGCAGACAAGCTCCCCTGGGCCTCTTTTCTCAGGGCATGAGTCTCTGTTCTTGTGACCTAGTCACTTCTCAAAGTCCCACTTCCTGATCAGAACACATCTGGGGCCTGGGCTGAAACGTGATTTTGAGGGCACATGAACGTTCAGACCACGGACCATTATTCTCCTGTGTGAAATCTGTTAAATCCATATCCAAGACTGAGTTGCTGCTTCTCTGATCTGAAGGGAAAGCTCTCAAATGGCATTCATGTACAGTTACCCACCACTGCTTAAGGACGTAATGGTTGATTATTGCCTTGATATGAAAATTGAGAGGGATTAGGGCTTCCAGAGAGATGGAACCATTGGGATACATGGACACACTGGAGATTTGTAATGAGGACTGGTTTACACTGTGGGGGTCAAGTAGTCTCACAATGTGTCGTCCACAAGCTAGAGAACCAGCAAGGCCTATGGTATAAGTCAACCTTAGTCTGAACTGAGAATCACAGATAGCCAATGGTGTAATTCTCCAGTCAAGGCCCCAGGAACCTTGGAGCCTACTGATGTAAATCTGGGAGTGTGAAGGCCCAGTAGCCTCGAGTTTCTGCCTAGAGAGCAGGAGAAGGCATGTGTCGGTTCTAGGAGGGCATACCTGTCCTCCCCTGAATATTTCTGTTTTCTGAGACAAGTTCTTACTAGATAGCTCAGGTAACCTCCAACAGGCTATCCTCCTGCTTCAGCTTCCCAAGAGGTGGGCTCAGTTGTAAGCTATCGCTCGCAGCCTCCCCTGTTCTTTTATTCTGGCTGGTCCTTGGTACAGCTGATGACTCCCTCCCAGCCTATCTCCAAGAGGCTGCTTTCTTGATCAGTGTACTGATTCTAATGCTGACATCTTCTGGAAACCATGTTGCAGAAACCCTCAGAAATGAAATTTTTACTAGTTATCCAGTCAAGTTAACTGATATTTTTTTTTCTTTGAGTTGAAGAAAAGTATGGTTTATTTAATGAGTGGGGTAGTATTTTATAATGAACATTGTGAGTTTAACAGAATTTGCTCAGTATTTATGAAAGATGGGCACAACAGAAAACATCTTTTTCCTACAGTCACCTTTGCAGACTGCATCTGGGAACCTTAGAGCGTCGTCTAGAATAGTGGATCTTTGGAGGAACTGGAGGCACTTTCAGGAAGTCTGTCAGATCAGAACTTTTTTTTTATTTATGTTGATGGGCTCTCATATAGGCCAAGCCAGTGTCAGTCACCCTACATGGTTGGAGCTAGTCTTGTGTTTCTGGTCCTTCTTCATCTTACCTCCCAAGTGCTGGCCTGGTTTGTAAGGTGTTGTGGATTGAAGCCAGGGCTTTGCATATGCTAGGTAAGAACTCTACCAACTGAGCTATGTCCGTAGCATCTCAGTCCAAACTACTGTTGTAGTAACAGTGAGAAGCTGTCTGTTTCACTGTATTGCTGCTTGTACTGCCAGTTAAAGCAATGGAGGACATGGTAAGCAAAGCTCTAAGATGTGTTCCTGCTCCCTTGAGTGCCCACCTTCCATAACTTCGTAACCCTGAGTGTGGGGGCTGCATGTGACTATGATGGGGTATTGTCCTACACATACTAATTGGTTGACTGTGAGTTAATCCATTGGGCCTGACCTAATCAGGTGAACCCTTAGAAGTAATCTTATAAAAGAAGAAGCCTAAGGGAGATGTAATGTTTGAGGAAATTCTCTCTTGTTGGCTCTGGAGATGGAGGTAGGGAATACGGGTGGCTTCTCATTGAGTGGCTCCAGTTGACATCCAGCAAGAAAATGGAGGTGTCAGTCTTATATTTGCAAGTGGCTTAATTCTGCTTGGGAAAGTATCCCAAGCTCCAGAAGAGAAGGCAGGCTGGCCAGCATCCTGATTTAAGCCTTGTGAGACTGCACAGAAAACACAATCATTCAACATCTGCTTCCCTCAACTCCTGACCTAAATGACTGGTAGCTAATAATTAAATGCTGTTTAAACCACTAAATTTCTAGCAATTTGTTATGTAGCTATGGAAAACTAATGCAGTGTTCAAAACCCTGGCACCTTGTTACCGGTCAAGGCTTGAGTGGCCAGCAATTGTATGCAATGTCTGTTCTTCACATCCATGCACTTACTGGAAAAGAGTCCCTTGCATTTAAGAATGTCTCTTGAGGGCTGAAGAGATGGCTCAGCAGCTAAGGGCACTTGCTTCTCTTCCAGAGGACCCAAGTTTGGTTCCCAGCATCCATGGAGTGGCTCACAACCTCCCATAACTCCAGGTGCAGGGGATCCAACTCCCTCTTCTGCCTTCCTCAGGCACCTGTACACACATGGCATTCACTCACACAGATATACACATAAATAATAATAACAATAATAATAATCTTTGAAGAAGGTCCTTGATAATATAGAACATATATTCATTTTCTTAAATTTCAAACCTTATGTAAAGTGCACCTCAACATTCTGTATGATGAAATATGATAAAGCACTTTCATTGTTTGGCAGTAGAAGGGTGGTCTCAAGGAAAACAAGGCATTTGATGAGACGTGATATGAACTATGTTTTCATGGAAGCCCTATTTTTGTATGAGTGATAAACTGGTTAATCAAACTTGAATGTCTGGCATATCCCCCCCGACCAAAAAAAGTGGAATGAGCCTCTTGCTTCCAGAAAATCAACTGACATTATTTGCTGCCAGGGATAAAATTCCAGCCTTTGTGAAAAATTAAAGTTTTAGAAAAATTCTCTAAGCTTGACAATATCCTATACATAAGGACATTTTCTTATGAGATCAATGGCATGCTAAGGAATGTGCATTTTGATATTCAACATTAAAATTTACCAATATTTGGATGGTATTCATAGTTTGGTGAACTAATGTTTTCCTTTTCTTTTCTCTTTTCTTTTTTTGGTCTTTTTGAGACCAGATCTCCCTATAGCCTCAACTGGCCTGGAATTTGCCATATATACCAGGCTGGCCTGGCTCTCACGGAGATCTGCCTGTCTCTGCCTCCAGAGTGTTGGGATTAAAGGCATGTGCCACCATGTCTGGTTCACGAACTAATATTTTCTAAATGACCAATGTACGAGGTTACAAAACTATATTGAATTAAACATCAATTTAGCATGCAAGAAAAGAGATGGATTTTAATGTAGCTAAGTATGAACTATTCATTGATATGGTTCCAGGTTTCAAATTTCAACACTCAGTGTTTAAGGCACTACCACCTATGGACTTTAAATTTATATTAAAGAATATTCATGGCTGGGCATGGTGGTGCACACTTTTAATACCAGCACTCAGGAGGCAGAGGCATGTGGATCTCTGTGAGTCTGAGGCAAGTCTGGTCTACAAACAAGTTCCAAGCCAGACAGGGCTACACAGCCAGATCCTGTGTCAAAATGTTGACAGTTACTTGAAGACTTAACGTTCTTCTCCATTTCCTAACTACATCTGTGTAATGCCAGACTGTCTTCATAAACGTCAATGAAAACATTGTATTGCAAGGAATGGAATAGGGAGGGATGGGACTCCAATTGTCTTCTACTGAGCCAGACTTGAAGATGTAAAATGACACCATTCCTCTCATCATATTCATTTTTTGAGAAATATTTTCATAGAAATATTTATGCTACTAAGTAATGGGCTTATTCTTATTTTTAAATAGATGAATAAGCATTTCAAAAAATGCCTTTAATTTCTAATACAACAAATATTGATGGAAATGACTTTTAGAAACAAAATCTTTTTGGGCTCTTCAATAATTTTTTTAAAGTACAAAGAGGTTCTGACATCAAAGTTTGGGAACTACCAGTATTGATCAAAATTGGCTCATAATGGTTTTGTGTTTGCCAACTCATAGCATCTGTTTTTGTGACATCTGCCAGCCAAGAAGCCAATGCAGTAAGCTAAAAATGTTTAAAACACTACACCTACTCTATTGGCAACTAACTTCCTATAGACTCACATGTTTAGTGTAAAATGGTCAAATACATTAAAGGTTACTTTCTCATTACGTAACGATTGCTGCCACCACTACACACTGTGAATCAGAAGCCCAGGGTCCTACTATTTTTGGGTTTACCACCCTTTGTTTCATTGTTAATTGCATCTTTAAACCTGTGTCCTAAAAGTGGCATCCATCCGCTGTGAATCAGAAGCCCAGGGTCCTACTATTTTTGGGTTTACCACCCTTTCATTGTTAATTGCATCTTTAAACCTGTGTCCTAAAAGTGGCATCCATCCCTCTGCTTGCTTTGTAAGATTTGCCACACCAAGCGGGTGGTAGCCACTTCTTGATATGGAAGGAGGAATGGATGTTGGTGGCTATCTGGCTGCCCACCACTGTGGTATCAATCATAGGAATCAGTTGAGAATTGGATTTTGATAGGTCTTGATCCTACCATTTACCAGCTCTGTAGCCTTCTTCACTGCAGCATTGGGTCCTTCCCTGTCCTGTTTTCTGCTCATTGCCTAGGGCTGCATATATGTCAGTGAACAAGTATTCAGCATTCATTCTGATGGGGTCTACAGTCAAGTGCAGCCCTCAGGTTTCTGGAGACCTTAAATTTGATTCAAATGCTCAAATTTCATAACATGTAGAAGCCTACTCAAGATACTTGAGAGTTCTAAACATTTTCATGATCTCATCTGCATTCTAGACTTAAGTTCCTGTATGTGTAAGCGTGGTATTCATGAGGTTGCCATGCAAGCGAAATCCAGCCATTTCTACTTTTCCACAAAACAAATCACCCAGACAAAGTACTTAAGGATAATGGAGAATCTCCCGAACTCTCGGGAAGAGTCCTAATGCCCATTCCCCTTATGAATATATATTATCATTTTTTTGCTTTCACAAATCCTTTTCAGCTATCCAGTTACACCCGGTTCCTGTTTGGCTTTTCCTTCTACTAGTGAGCATTGTGCCTTTTCACTGCTTGCATTCTTTCCCTTTCAACAGCTAGAACCCCATCTCTCCTAACGTCTTGGGTATATTGTGAGAATTTGCATTTGTTTCCTTTGATAGTTGAGAACAGTTCGGCTTTAGTTCCCACTCTCAAGTCTTAAGGTGCTGAGAAGTTAACAGGACCATCGCTAAACTCTAAATGACTATAGTTGTTGTTACTGAATACCAATAAAAAAAGTTTGCATTTTCAATGTAACTTTGGATGGCAGCTCCAATCATCACTAAAAGGCCGAAAGCCTAGACAAGACTGCAGGGGCAGGGGCTGTGCTATACTGCAGGGGTAGGGGCTGTGCTAGACTGCAGGGGCAGGGGCTGTGCTCCTGTGGCCTGGTCCAGTACATAGTAACAGTTTATTGGAGATTTATTGAATTTAGAGTTTCATGAATGTTGGGATTAATGATCAGTCTAAAATAGGCAAATGATGAAGCCTGTTTTCTTTTGTGTTTTCACAGTGTCAGTGCTTTTTATTAAATTTTATTGTGTATTTTGGATATTGCAGAATTATAACTTTCGTAGGCAAGCACAAGGAGTGGTTTACCAATTCGAGACTCCACTTAGGTTGTGCTATGAACCTCCACCCCTTATAATAATGCACCTGGGATGTACTAACAACCCCATCGAACTGCATCTAGTAACCTCAGATCCCCACCTGCATCTGGCTACACTACACCCCTCTCTGGACAATGGGATATGTTTCTCTTTCTCTAACAACAATGAAACTTTGACAGTTTCTATTAAGATATACTCCCAACACATCCAGGTACAAAGTACAGAAGGCCATCCAGTCCTAACTGCTTCTGAGTGCATGTGCAGTAAGCCAAAACTGTGCCTTCCAGTAAACTTTTAGGAAGAAGCCCCTATTTACCATCTTATGCATATTCATAATTGGGAGTGGGTATCATTAAAATCAGATGCATTTTGGGAAGGGACAAGCATAGTAAGGTAAAATCTTATATAACACGATATCAATCAAAATAAGTACCACCCAAATGATGATCCTTAGGAACCAAACTCCTCCTCTTGAACCCCATAAAAGGAAGCCCTAAACAACAATCCTGGCTGTTGAGTATTTTCACTCATTTGACTATCTGTCAATCATAACTGGTACCACTCTCTGATACCCACTCTTTCTTTGCTCAGAATAAAGTGCTCTTGCTTCTCTGGCACATCTGTGTGAGCTCTTATTTTCAGTTCTTTGGACGAAAGACCAAGAATGGAGAAACACCTGCCCTGACCTTGACAACTGGTAACACAGTTACTACTGGTTTTCCTGAAATTACTAAGATTAAAAAAAAACAAACAAAAAATCAGTGGGAAATTAAACTACCCAGGGAAAGGAGTTTGGGAAAGTTAACACAAATCTCTTTGGTTGGCTGATTGCTTTGGTTTTTGAGACCTGGTGTCCTCATGTAGTCAAGGCTGATCCTCAGATTCCCCTCTACATTCCTGTCTGTGCATCCTGGGTGCTCAGATTACAGTTGTGGATTACCATGACCAGCTAAAAGGCAATCTAAAACGAATAGTTAATTCTCTCTTAAACACTTCACCGCAGAGCTGGAGAGATGGCCCAGCAATTAAGAGCACTGGGTGCTCTTGTAGAGGTCCTGGGTTCTATTGCAGCACCCACATGGTGGCTAATCACCCTCTGTAACTCCAGTTCCAGGAGATCCGATGCTCTCTTCTGACCTCCTCGGGCACTGCACGACATGTGGTATACTTACATACAAGCAGGCAATACGCTCATACACATTAAAAACAAAAAAACAAACTTCACTGTAACCTGGCTGTGAGCTGCTACCCTTCCCTCCCCTCTTCACGGGTAGGGGATCCGGAGGCTGATGGTGGTCGGGACGAAGCTCTCTTAAGACCAAACGCTCCATCCCGAAGGAAAGCTAGGATTTTGTGATCCATGAGCTTGGAGATCCGCGGTGCCGGCCGACTTGCGCCGGCCCCACACGCCCTACGTCCGCTGCGCGCGCCGCCGGCGTGCGCGGTCGCCATAGCGACAGGCCGTGGCAACCGCGGTGCTGTGTGGCCCAGCAGGGAGTTTGAGGAAGGACGTGTGACCGCGGTCCTCATCTCACCTCCCGGTCCTCGCCCAGCCATGGCGAGCGGCCCCGGGGACGTGCGCAAGCTCTTCCTGTTCACCACCACCCAGAATTACTTCGGGCTGAAGCCGGAGTTCTGGGACCAGCCCCCGCTCTGCAACTGCCCCGAGATGAACAACTTCCTGGACGATGGGAACCAGATGCTGCTACGGGTGCAGCGCTCCGACGCCGGGCTCACCTTTTCCAATACGGTAGGGTCCGCCTTCCCTGTCCCAGGTCTCCAGGCCCGGCCTCCCCTGCCCCAGGTCCCCAGGCTAGACCTCCGGTGCCCCAGGTCTCCAGGCCCGGCCTCCCCTGTCCCAGGCCCCCAGGGTAGACCTCCGGTGCCCCAGGTCTCCAGGCCCAGCCTCCCCTGCCCCAGGTCCCCAGGGTAGACCTCCGGTGCCCCAGGTCTCCAGGCCCGGCCTCCCCTGCCCCAGGTCCCCAGGGTAGACCTCCGGTGCCCCAGGTCTCCAGGCCCGGCCTCCCCTGCCCCAGGCGCCCAGGGTAGACCTCCGGTGCCCCAGGTCGCCAGGCCCGGCCTCCCCTGCCCCAGGTCCCCAGGGTAGACCTCCGGTGCCCCAGGTCCCCAGGGTAGACCTCCGGTGCCCCAGGTCTTCAGGCCCGGCCTCCCCTGTCCCAGGTCCCCAGGGTAGACCTCCGGTGCCCCAGGTCCCGAGGTTAGGCATCTCCTGCCCTTGGACCCCAGATTAGGTGTCCCCTGCCACAGGTCACCAAGTTAGACCTCCCTTGCCCCAGGTTCCGAGGCCTGGACTCTTCTCCCTCAGGTTCCCAGGCAGGACATCTTAGGAGCCCTGGGTCTGGGTGGCTTTGAGTCCACCTACAGCAGAAACTTCCTGGTCCACACATTTGATTAGAAGCACCTTGACTTTTTTTTTTTTAAATTTATTTTAATAATGCCTTGACTCCTTGTACCTTGATGGACACCCTGACTCTATTCTTTTTTTATTTTGAGTCAGGGCCTCCCTGATGCCCAGGCGGGCCTTGAACTCTGGGCCCCAATCAATAATTCTACCTTGGTAGCTGGGACTACATGTGCATGCCACCCGCTGGACTATATGATGCTGTTTGAGATCTTTTAAATTTTTAAAGGGGGTCGTGGTGGTGGCAGTACTCGCCTTTTAATCCAGCACTGGGGAGGCACAGACAGGGGATCTTTGTGAGTTCAAGACAAGCTGGGTTTACATAGCCAGTTCCAGGCTGGCCAGGACTCATAGTAAGACCCTGACTCAAACACCCCCCTCTATCCCCAAAAAGAAAGTTTTAAAAATCTCTACTTCTATTGTGATGGCTTTTTTTTTTTTTTTGCAGGGGAATTAGATACTCCTTTTGATACTGCCTAGGGGAAAATTAGTTATCGATTCATATAGTTATAAAATGATTCATATATTCAAAAAACCTTGAATTCTTTAAAAAATCATTTACATTTATTGTGTGTGCATGTGTAGTGGAGTTGGGGCATAGAAGTCAGAGGACAGTTTGCAGGAGCTGATTCACTTCTTCCACCATGTGTGTCAAATTCAGGTTGTCAGCCTTGGCTACAAGCACCTTTATACACTGAGCCATCTTGCTGACCCCTTGGATGCTTTCTTTGAATGTACTACATGTGATGTATTTATGGATTTCTCTGTCTTATGCTTGGCAGGATTGCTTAAAAAGTGATTGTAGCTGGGCGTGGTGGCGCATGCCTGTAGTCCCAGCACTTGGGAGGCAGAGGCAGGCGGATCTCTGTGAGTTCAAGGCCAGCCTGGTCTACATAGTAGTTCCAGGACAGCTGGGGCTACAGGGAGACCCTGTCTCAAAAAGAACAACAACAGAAAAAAAGTGATTGTATTTGCAAGCAAGATGTGTATTTCTTTATTTACTTGAAAGTAAGAAAATTTCCTGACACATTTTAAAGAACTAAGCAAATACAGGAAAATTGACAAATGACCCACACTTTCAAGTCTTCCTTTTTGTGTTCACCCTCATGCACAGATCTAGTGGTAGATGTGGTACTCAGCAAGCACTGAGTTCATTTTTCATAATATTTTCAGTTTATTCACCTTGTTAACTATGAATCTTTATTCTTGGATTTAATTCAATAAACATTTTTTAAAATCTTTTTTTGAGACAGGGTCTCCCTGTACCTCCAGCTGGCCTGGAACTCACAGCGATCAGCCTGTCTCTGCCTCCTGAGTGCTGGGATTAAAGGCATGTACCACCACACCCGGCAATAAACATGTTTTGAACTTAAGATATGAAGATACTTTGTCAGGCCTGGTGCATTTACAGAGACACAAAAAGGAAAATCATAACTAACGTATGTTTTCACTTTATACCCTACCAGACATAGTTCTAAATACTTTCTGTATGTATGCACTTAGTATCCATACTACTGTAAGAATGGACTCTGATTTCCCTATTATGGTTGAGGGCAGCAAGATGTAAAGTTAGATCCTAAGTGGTGATGATTTTGCTTCACAAATGCTGTTAGAATAGGGCTTTGGGACTGACATGTTCAATACGTTACGAAATCAGGCTTCACTGTTGTAGAGGCCACTGAAAGTTCAAGTACAGTGCCTTGAGAAAGATGGCCTGGGCTTTGGATTTGTGAAAACACATTTTGGAATGTGTATTTAAAATGTTTCTCCACCTTCCACATGCTGGGTTTATAAGAACCTGCTATCACATCTGACTTTTTTCATGTGAGTTCTGGGGATTGAATTGATCCTTGGGCCTGCAAGGCAGGTACTTAAAAAGCAAGCATTTCACTGAGTTCTCTCCCCAGCTCCTTTCCTACTTTTTTGTGTGTTTTAAATTAAAGTTAGTAGCAGTAGAGGTTAATAGTATATTATTTTTAGTCATATACTTCATTTTAGGTTTTCTGCCACATTTGAAAATAATTTTTTTCTTAAGATTTTATTTTTAAATTATGTGTACATGTGTGTCTATGTGGGGGTATGTGCAGATATGTGCTCATGTGAGTGCAGGTGCCCTCAGAGTCTAGAAGAGGGTCTCCTGATGCTGGAGTTAGAGGTGGTTGTGAGCCTCCTGATGTGGGTGCTAGGAACCAAACTTGGGTCCTCTGCAAGAGCAGTGTGCATGCCTAACTGTGAAGCCTTCTTTCCAGTCTAATATTTTGTGTTTTAAGGTATACTTTAGATGTCAAAGAGTCAGCATGATTTAAGTCAGTAAGTATCTACTGTGGGTCTCCTCTGTTTTACACTTTACCATAGGGGTTGGCTAATTTACAGTAATAGGCCAGGTGATATTTTAGGGTTTGGAGGCCATAGATCTGTGTTTCACTATGGATTGAGCAATGTTGTGTGAATGTAGCCATGTAATAAACTTAATATGCCATGTAAATGAACAGTTGTGTCTGTGTTCTAACACAACTTTATGAACATTGGTACTTAGATTTCACATAATTTTTACATGTCATAAAATACAAAAGTTTGAGAAAATAAAGTGTCAGCACCTTTCAGCTGATTAAAAATAGTAATAATTAGGATAAAAAAGTGGCACAAACTTCATCTCTAAGGTGCTCTTTACATATAGCAGTAATATACAGAACTTCATAAGCTTTTATTTCATTGGCTTTCTAACTTGTTTAAATAGCATTTAAAGAGCTTTGATTAGTGAATTCCTCTTGAGTGAACTTGTTTCAATTTCTTGGTATTTTTCTGTTTATTTCTGAGACAGTGTAGTTATGTAGCCCAGATTGTTCTTCAACTTGTGATCCTTTTGCGTCTGTCTCCCTCATGCTAGGAGGCATGCCATCAGCACATCCAGGTCGGGCACAGTTTCAAATGATCTATCCATATAATCTAATAAAAAGGTAATGCTCAAACTCTTTAAAGAGTTAAAGTAAAGCTAAATTTAGGAGATAGATGGTTCATTTTGGCAGTTTTAAGTATGCATATAGATTTAAAGGCATCTTTTAAATCTTCTCTTTTCTAGGTGATGGAGTAATTGATGTATTTGCTACAATCTCTCTGGGGGTAGTAGAGGAGTGCACACCATTGTGTACCTGGGGATTCAGCTCTGATCTATAGTATTACTGAATCTGACTGGAGGGGGGGCAGTTAGCAGTGGGTGTCAACAATATGTAGGATTTTATGCTCATAAATCCTTTCCAGAATAGCTGTGTGTGTGTGTGTGTGTGTGTGTGTGTGTGTGTGTGTGTGTGAGACAGGGTCTCCCTCTAGTCCCAGCTGACCTGAACTCACTATGTAGACCCGGCTGGCCTTGAACTCACAGCTATCTGCTTGCCTCTGCCTCCCAAGTGCTGGGACTAAAGGCATGTACCACCACTTTATATATAACCGTGGGAATTCATTTTTAAATCCAGGTATTCTTAAAAAGCAGAGATGGAATGTTTGAATGCATTTGTCTTTAACTGTTTCTCCCAGTATGTGTAATTATAGTGGTCTAACCTGTTAGAGCAGCATTTAAATTTCATGAAGACATTAAGCTTGTTGGTTTATCACTTTAGATTGATTTTGATGATACGAAAGATAAAGTGCTGGTGTTCTTCAAGCTCCGTCCTGAAGTGATCACAGATGAGAATCTGCACAGCAGCATTCTTATTTCATCTATGCTGGAGTCGCCCATTAGCTCCCTCTACCAAGCAGTGCGGCAGGTGTTCGCCCCCATGTTGTTAAAGGTAAGCGAAGCGGCTGTGTGTTTATTTTTACCTTGGGATTTTGATAAATACAGAACCATAGACATAAATATTAAGTTACTGTTAATGTAATATGTTTTAGTTGGTTGATTGAAGTATTTTTTTGTGGTATTGGGCATAGGATTAAAGTTCTAATTTTAAAGTAAGTTTTACAAAGAAAGAGAAGAGTTGGATAAAGGTATGGAATGCAATTCACATCAGCTCCTTCATAGCTTAGAAAGCTTTAACTGTCAGCGGGCTTTCCATCCATCTGGAAGTGGAGTTGTGGCGCTTTCCGTGAAGGAGAGCTTTGGTTTTAAACAGTGGTTTTGGAAGCTGCTTTGATTGCAGTGCTTGCTCAGTGATTGCTCTTGTCTTGTTTGTTTAGGACCAGGAGTGGAGCAGAAACTTTGATCCTAAACTCCAGAATCTCTTGAGTGAACTAGAAGCTGGTTTGGGTGTAGTTCTTCGAAGGTCAGACACTAACTTGCCCAAGCTGAAGGAAGATGATATAAGAGGTAGGTAGCGATCTGATGCTCATGTCCATAAGCACTTACCAAAGTCAGTTGATTTCTAATTTTTTTACATTGTATTATTGTGTATGTATATGCACATGTGCATGTGTGTGCATGTCAGTGCCACAGTACGCTTGTAGAGGTCAAAGGAAAACTTTTAGGGTCACTTCTCTTCTTCCACCCTGTGGGATCTGGGGATCAAGTGCAAGCTGTCAGGCTTGGTGGCAAGCACTTTTACTTGTAGAGCCATCTCTCTGATCCTCAGAATAATTTCATAATAAACCATCTGTAGCTTACTAAGGAAAGTACAAAAGGATTATTTCATTAGTGCGTTAGCAAATGACTGTTTCTTCACACATTTCTTTCTTTGCATTTGGAACTTATCTGAATATAAACTTTTATTTTTATTTATTTATATTTTTGTGTTTTTTTTTGAGATAGGGCCTCCCTGTATCCCAGCTGGCCTGGAACTCATTATGTAGACCAGGCTGGCCTTGATCTCACAGAGATCTGCATCCTGCAGCATCCCAAGTTGTGGGATTAATGGAGTGTATCACTGTGCCCGGCCTTGAACATAAATTTTTAAAAAATGAATAGATTTATATGGGATTGGAGAAGAAGCAAACATTTATTTAAGTACTGGGAAATTTATGGAAATTGAACCAAGAGTGATTATTTGCAGTGGTTGCATCTGATGAGACACTGTGAACATAGAATTAGTGAGCACTGAGCCATGTTTCCAGAGAGACACAGGGTAAGGTTCCTTTGAGTCTCTGGTGGCATTTTGGCAGGCGATGAATATGTAACCTTGTTTTAGTATTTCTGTCTGAAGACTCTTTCATTATATGTACTGTTGATTACTTAACCTTGTCTTCATGGCTACCAGCAGCATAACATGTACCCGAATGCGACTTCCCTGTCTGATGTTTCCTCTCTAAGGACCACCAGAGCTGTTTTGCGCTTGCACTGTGTTCAGTGTGATCGTTAGCATTGTGCTTGAGGATCAGGTAAATAGTGAAATCAACCAGAACTTAACACTATGGCACTAAGAAAGGGCATTTGTTTCCAGGATGAGGTGGGCAGTGACTGAAGTATTGCTTTGACCTTACCTAGGAGCACACGTGGCTGGAGGCTCAGACCTTTCCTTACTCTGCTCTGGATGTATGAAGGCTGGGCACTGACTGATTGTCTTTCCTGCAAAGATAATAGACCTGTTGTTTTATCTCATACTAAGTATACTTTTATTGTGGCTATAGATAAATTCCTGTTCATAAACAAAATGATGGTTTGGATGATGAAAGTCCCCCCTTAGGCTCCGAATATTTCAACACTTGGTCTCCATTTGGTGGTATTGTTTGTGGAGGGTCACCTTTAGGAGGTGTGGCCATGCAGGAGGAAGCATATCATTGGGGGGGGGGCTTTGACCTAGGTGTCAGTCCCATTTCCTGTTTGTCGCTCTGCTTCCTGTGTGTGCTGACGGTGTGAGTCCTCCACTTTCCCTCTGCCTCTGCCCCATGCTTCCCTGCCATGATGGATTCTCCTTCTGGAGCCCTAAGACCAATAAACTCTTACTTCTATAAGTTGCCTTGGTCATGGTGTTGTATCACAGCAACAGAAAAATGACAAAGACAATAACACACACTAATGTTTAACATTGGATGTAGCTTTATATCTTGCTTGAATAATAAAGTAGATGCTTTTTGAAAACAGAGCCCCCCAAAGCATGGTACACTTATTTTCAGCATATGATTAAGTAAATAAAATTATCTAGTGCATTGGGATATTTTAAAACAGGTTTAAAAGTCAAACTATTTTGCTTGTTCTTTGAAATGAAGTTGAAAACATTCATTGGTTATTAGTTTTATTTGGATGGCCTTTAAAAGCATGTATGGTATTGGAATGAGATTTAGGAAGCATTGTTTGAAGCAGATTCACAGACTCAAGATCTGAAATGACTGTGCAGATAAAGAACAGTCTACAAAAGCAGGTAAGAGTCACTATCAGCACATTCAACACAAGTGATATGCAGTTTAAATTTGGATCTGTTAGTGTTTGTAGTAGACTTAAGTAGGAACTGCCTAATGACAGTGATTCTAAGACTCATTTTCTGTACGTCTTCAAGATTACAGGAACTATGTATGTGGACCTAACTAAAATTAGTCAGTGAACCAAGTAGCTTTATGGGTTTTCATTTTCCATTAATAGTTAATTTTTTTTTCTTTTCACTTTTTTAGGTATCCTCACACCAAGTGATGAGTTCCAGTTTTGGATAGAACAAGCTCATGGTGGAAATAAGCAGATTAGCAAAGAAAGAGCCAGCTATTTTAAAGAACTATTTGAAACGATTGCAAGGGTACGTCACTCATACATAGTTGTGCCAAGCTTCTTGTCTGTGTACTTTAGGATTCAATTTTCAGTGCATTTCTCTTGTTTAAAATATACTTGATAATTGCAAGCAAGCTACTTACTTTATAAGCACCAGAGTTTACTTAAGATGTCTGTTTAAAATATGCAAAACTTAGGAACCAAAACACTAATTTCTGATTTCTCGGAAATAAATTTTTCTCAGAAAAATGTACTATTCTGCAGGTACTAAGAGAAAAACAAAACCTGTGAATGGGGGCTGCCTTAGCAGATGAGGTGCAAGCTTGAGGACCCATGTGTACGTGCGCCCTCAGTGACAGAGGGTTCTGGACATGAGGACTGTAGGGAGTGGGTGGGCTTGCTGGACAGCCAGCCCCGCCTCAGCAGAGAGCTCTAGGCTTAGTGAGAGACCTTATCTCAAACACCAAAACAAAAAAACCAGTCCCCCAAAACAAAAATAAAAAAAACAAGCCCCCTCAAAAAACCAAAAACAAAAATGTGGAGCACACTCGAGATAAATGCTTTAGCCTCTGACCTGCACACATACAAACCAGTGCACACCCTCACATGTACTCATATGCATGACTACACGTACACACAAACCTCATGTACTAACACATTCATGTAGAGAAAATGTGTTCTCTTGAAGGAATGTTTATTCTGTTTAAATTAGTATTTTAAAGTAATTTAAAATCTGAAGTCTTAATTTTATGCTTATATAATTAATTATCCCTTGATGTTTATGCCAAGGAATTATTTTCTTATGCCAAAGAATTTAATGAGGGATTATTTTGAGTTTAATTGCAAGCAATCTATTAAAAACAAATACATAGCAATTCTTTATTCATTTCCAGTATTAGTGTTATTTCATTTTTGTTTATTTACTTTTATTATTTTTATTTTATGCATGTGAGTGTATTGCCTGCATGTGTGTAAGTGCACTGTGTCTCACAATGCCCACAGAGGTCAGAAGAGGGCATCGGATTCCCTGGAACTGGAGTTACAGATAGTTGTTACAGATAGTTGTTAGCTGCCATGTGGGTGCTGGGAATCAAACCCAGGTCCTCTACAAACGTAGTCAGTGCTGTCAACTGCTGAGCCATCTCTCCAGCCCCGTCATTTTTGTTTTTTAATGTTATTTTAAAATGTACTGTTATTGCTTTGTGTGTATGCATGATGTGGGGGGCGGCAGTGGGGAGATCCACAGCACACATGTGGATGTCAGAGGACAACTTGCTGGAGTGGCCCTTCTTCCATTTGTATGTATTCTTTTAATGGTGTGTTTGAAGTGGCTAAGCTTTTCAACAGCAACGAGGGAATGTGGACTAATGCACTTTATACTGCGCTCTTTGTTGACCACACATGATGCATCAGAGTCCATGGATGAATGCATGCAAACTGTAATGGCCACTGCGTACATACATGCAGCTAAAGGCGCCACTACTTGAAAGTAAAGAGATCCAGATTTCAAGAAATTAGGCTAAGAGAATAAATATATAAAGTAGTCTTTTTTTTTTTTTTGAGACTGGCATATAGACTAGGCTGACTTAGATCTCACAGAGCTCCACCTGCCTCTGCCTTCCGAGCACTGGGATTAAAGTTGTGTACCACCATGCCCAACTTTTACAAATAGTCTTTATATATATATATATTTCTTTTTATATTTTTTTTCTGCCTTTCATGAAATTTATGTTTATGGGGGTATTTGGATAAAGCAGTAATTCTGTGTCAGGAAAAGGGAGAAAATAATGTGGTATATGTATTAGATCTGCAGCAGTTGAAAAAAGGCTGGGAACATTTTAAAAACGAATTATTTTGGTTTCAGGACTTTTATAACTTGGACAGTCTGTCCTTATTAGAAGTTGTTGACTTGGTGGAGACGACTCGTGATGTAGTAGATGACGTGTGGAGGCAAACGGAACATGACCATTACCCCGAATCCCGAATGCTGCATCTCTTAGAGATCATAGGTATGAGCGAAGGTGTAAGCTCTGGGGACTTGGGAACTGTGGCCTACTTTCTTTTCTTTTTCCCTGTAGTTCTTAATTAAAATGCTCCATAATGTAAGGAATGCATTTTAAGGTAATTCTTAAAGTAAATCATGTAGATTTATTTACATGCCTATTTGTATATAGTTGGTTAATTTAGATCATATATGTGAAATTCTTTGATCACTAATAGAACTAAATTTTTACTTCATTTTTATGCATATGCTTATTTATTTATTTATTTATTTGGTCTTTTTGAGACAGGGTCTCCCTGTAGCCCCAGCGGTGCTTGAACTCGCTATGTAGGCCAGGCTGGCTTCGAACTGAACTCACAGAGATCCACCTACCTCTGCCTCCCAAGTGCTGGGATTAAAGGTGTGTGCCACCATGCCCAGCTAATTTATATTTTAAAGATTAATAATTTATATTTTAAAGATTAATCTTTAGGTGTGTGTGTATTCACTCACTTATGTGTATGTGTATATAGGTATATGTGTGTGTATGTGTAGTGCCCATGGAGGCCAGACAAGCCCTGGCCCTTTGTAAGAGCAGTCAGTGCTCCTAACCACGGAGCCATCTCTCCAGCCCCAAACAAAGCTTTTTGACTCATATAATTAGGACCAAGGTGGAATTGCAGGCATTTGTGAGCTGTATAATGTGGTGGTAGGATTTGAACTCTGGTCCTCTGATAGAGCAGTAAATACTCTTCATCTCCGAGCCATTGCTTCAGCCCACTCATGTTAATTTATATTTTATTTTCACGTGAACTGAAAAATGGTTGAAAACATACTGGCTTAAATTTTTGACCCACAAACCATCCATTATTATTCTCAGAATGTCGGATAAGTTCATGAAGGTGTATGTACAAGGGTGGTATGCATTGCAGCACTATTTGTGTTATGAGTAGAATTAAATAGCAATTTGAAATTAATTTACATAATGCTTCCATTATGGCTCTGTACCTTCAAAGAAGTATGTATTTCATTGCAATACAGTGAAAGATCAAGAATGCACACTAATGTGCATGTACACATACGTTTTTAAAAACATGCTGTTGATAATGGGAATATAAGGTTATACAGGTGGTACTTTGTAGATTCTTGGTTGCTAATTTGTATGTGAATTTTTTCATAAGAATATATTTTATAATTCTGTATTAAATATTTCCATGCAATCTTGCTTTATGTTTTATTAGGTGGCTCATTTGGAAGGTTTGTTCAGAAAAAACTGGGAACTTTGAACCTATGGGAAGATCCTTATTATCTTGTGAAAGAAAATCTGAAAGCTGGCAGTTCAGTGTGTGAACAGTGGGTGATAGTTTGCAGTCACCTGACAGGCCAGGTGTGGCAGCGCTACGTCCCTCACCCATGGCAAAATGAGCAATACTTCCCAGAAACTCTCGACAGACTTGGCAAGCGCCTTGAGGAGGTATCAGTTTGATTGAATGTGTTTTATAATTGAAAAGCATACGTGTGTGAAGGAAATGATTCATATTTGGGTGAACATAGAAGTTCATGGTCACATGAAATAATTTTTGGCATCCTGGCATAATGCCAACTGCACAGTGGGTATAAGTGCTGGTTTCCTCCTCTTCTCTTTGTGTTTGGTATTTGAGTGGTGGACAAGTCAGTTGTGAAATTGTGTTTCCTTCTCTGTTGTGAAAAGGCCAGTGAACAGCTAGCTACCCTGGTCTAGAGGCTGACTCTCTTGGCTGCTTCGACTGGTTTGAGTGTGTGGTTCTTTTGAGGGGGTTCTCAGTGCAAGTATTTGAAACAGCTTTCTAATTTATTTAAGTTAGGAACTTTTGTAGAGAATTTACATATTTAGCTTCAAGGAAAATGCAAAATAAAATCATTTGAAGATTACAATGGTAAATTTATCCTCCTTGCTTAGGAGAAATAGTTATTTGCTGATTGTTGTCCTTAACCTTCTTTGGAATGGAATATTTCAAATGTACATAAAGTTAGCCAGTATGTTTTTGGTTTCAAGGAAATTCTTGCAAAATATCTGTAGATTTTAGGCCTATTTATGGATTTTTTTTTTTTTTAAATCAGTGAATTTTATTATGTTAATACCTTGCGTTTTAGGTCTTGGCTGTTCGAACAATTCATGAGAAACTTCTGTATTTTCTACCTGCCAATGAGGAGAAAATCATGTGCCTGTCTCGAGTATTTGAACCTTTTACTGGTTTGAATCCTGTGCAATATAATTCATATACCGAGGTTGAGTATATGTGTGTTTATGCCTTTATAATTTCCTGTTTGTGTTCTTATTTTTAAAGGTTGCTTTTAAAATTCTTTTGTCTCACAGTATTATTAATTTTTTTAGCCATTATGGAAGGCTGCAGTGTCTCAGTATGAAAAAATCATTGCACCTACAGAACAGAAAATTGCAGGAAAATTAAAGAATTATATTTCAGAAATTCAAGATAGTCCCCAGCAGGTAAAATATTGAAAGATTTAACGCAAAATTTTTCTTTAAGCTGCTTTAGTGTGTGTGTGTGTGTGTGTGTGTGTGTGTGTGTGTGTGTGTACTCACTCAGTTGAACTGATGAATGCAGTGGCCAGAAGAGCATTCAAGCATTTCTGAAATACAAAGAGTTGGTGAAGCGTCCAACTATAAGCAAAGAATTGATGTTAGAAAGAGAAACTTTATTGGCAAGACTTGTGGACTCAGTTAAAGGTAAAAGTTTATCAGCCATAATAGTGTTTTCTTGAGAAAACATTTTTGTAGATTAATATATCTTTGATATTTATCATTTGGGATTGAGAATACCTACTTTGGCATTTTATGACAGGTGGATTTCTGTTATAAATGGCAGATTTTTAAATTAGCAAGTTGTTTTTTCACTATCTCACTTGGTAAATTGGTTTTGTTTGTTTTCCTCTTGTTGTGGTAGAATGCCCCGACAAAAGCAGTTACAGGACAGATTAATTTCGGCTCACAGTTCAAATTACAGTCCATTGTGGTGGGGAATTGGGGCTGCAGGAGCTTGAAGGGTGGTCACATACGACCACAGACAGACGAGAGCAGCAAACGCATGCTTGTGCTCTGCTCACTGTCTGCATTGTATAGGGTTCAGAACTCCCACATAGTCTAACATAATCAGGGTAATACCCCACAAGCTCGCCTAGAGGGCCATCTCCCAAGTTGTTCTGGATTCTCTCAGCTTAATAATTAATGCTGATTTCTGAATACATGCTAAGGTTCTTGAGGATAAGGACCAAATAGAGCTTGAAATCTACATCTTTGATTTGAATCATACAGATTTTAGATTGGACTTTGAAAATCGGTGCCGAGGAATTCCTGGTGATGCATCTGGACCCCTTTCTGGCAGAAATCTTTCAGAAGTTGTCAATAATATTGTTTGGGTTCGCCAGTTGGAGTTGAAGGTATTTGTTTTAATACAAGTTAACGAATACAATTATTCAAAATACGCTAAATTAAGGCCTGTGTGTGGTAGGTACTCTAAAACTGTAGTGAAAGTAGTGTTTTCCTTGGGAGACAGTTACTTCTTTCACTGTTGTGATCAAATATCTGGTAAGCAATTTAAGAGAAGGATTTATTTTGTTTATTTTGTCTGACAGTTTCATGATGGGGGAGGCCTGGTGGCTGGGGCTCCATCTGTGGTGTCAAGAGCTTGTGGCAGGAGATCTGAGGCTGAGAGCTGGGTGCTGAACCTGGCCACGTTGGAACCTTTACTTCTACCCCAGGGCTATACATTGGTAGCTAGGCTCCATGTCCAAAGCATTCCACAGCTTTCCTAAACAGTACCTCCATCTGGGGATCATGTGCTCTAACACATAATCCTTTCATTTTACATTCACACCATAACACCGTGTAATTTTCATGTGAAATGTATACAAGTCTGAAACATGTGTAGAGAAGCTTCTAATGATTCTGTTCATTTTTTATACTGAGATAATTGTCACATCATGTGTCATCCCAATCCTAATTGCTCTAGACGAGTACCTTTGAAGAGGAGTTCATACTTTGTACCAGATTTAAAAAATGTACTTAGAAAATACTGATAGTTTCAAAGCCTATCTGCAAATATTTTTATGTAATCAAATAATTTTAGGTTGGAAGTTAAAGGGGAGGTGAAAGGTAATTAAAACATTGTCTAAGTAGTGACAGTGACTTAAAGACTTAAAAGACTGATTTTAATATTATTAAAGTTGACCTCAAATTTTTATGGATCTACTATTAATATGTATAGTGTTTTGTATTTGACTCATGTAGTACTGATTGAATATGGTCTCTGATTAAGGGCATGAGGTTATGCAGTACTAGAAAACCTACTTCTTACTGAAGATTATATATTTGATCTATACTCTGGATTATTTGCCTTATTTTTTTCTGCCAGTAAGTTTTATGTAGTAATATAATGTGCATTTCTGAAGGCAAGACAGTTTTCTGTCTTAATTGACATTGAAACTGGCGTTTTTATTGTTTGAGCCAAATAACCTAGTATTATTTATGTGAGGGCCAATATTATTGTGAACATGTTGGAGAGTACGAGAGAAGTTCTTGGGTTTTCCTTTGAAAATTGGTGGGGCACACATGTTTTGTGGCTTGGTGGTCCTTTCTTTTACCCTTTATCTTTTACCCACGTGTGCCTCGCGTGGCTATCCTCTTGTGTTGTAATCGCAAATTGTATAACTCAGAGGTAATGGCAAGGCTCTACAGAAAATGTTTCTTACTGATTAGAGATGAAAGGGAAAATAATTTTTGAATCACAAGTCAGGGAAGGGTCCTCCTTGTTTTTATGCTAAACTTTTATTAACATTAATGCATATCTTTGTAATTTGGTTTTTAAGGTAGATGATACCATGAAGATTGCAGAGGCTCTTCTGTCTGACCTGTCAGGATTTCGGTCTTTCCATCGAAATGCTGAAGATCTCTTGGACCAGTTTAAACTGTATGAACAAGAACAGTTTGATGACTGGTCCAGGGAAGTTCAGTCAGGGTTGTCAGATTCCAGATCCGGTTTATGGTAAGTAGCAGTATATCAAATCAGGAAACACAAGCCCGCATGTTATTCATTCACAGAATGCAGAATCTTTTTGCTTTCTCCAAATTTGCTGCTGATTCTTTGTTTAGCTTTGCTTATGCATTAGTCGTTAAGTGTTAAGTTGTTGAGGCTCTTCCCTGGAACTACAGATTCCTTTTTGGGAATTAGGCCTTCCCTCTGTTTTGATGTCTTATTACTGGGTATTCTATATGTTTTTGTACTTTTTTGCATTACTATTGTATGCATACACACACTTTAAATTATAAACCATGTTAATTTAAAACTCTTTAAAATAGAAGTATTTTTTCATGGCATCCCAGTTAGTAAACCTTTGGTAAATACTTTACTGAATGTCTTGATGATTTAACATTGTTTTAGTAGGGGTTCAAAATGCATGACTAGAAAAAGCTCCACATTTTTCTTTGTACCTTAAGTCAACTTTCCAAATTATATTATTATCTATATTTTTAGAAACTTACCTTGTCTATTTTTGTGCTACTGGGGATCAAACTCAGGGCCTTCAGCATGCACTTTACCTCTGAGCTATGATTTTAGCCCCCTTATTTTTCTTATTAGAGATAGAGTCTCCATATTTTGCTCACAGTTTGTCTTAAATTCGTGGTACTTCTGCCTCAGCCTTTTGAGTAGCTGGGAGTCCGTGTACACAGCTCTGCTCAGCCACATCTGTTGAAAGGAAACTGTCCATAGTGTGAGGCTCTGTGCCCCTCCCCCAGATGATTGGGCCAAGCATGTTCTTAAATTGAATGAGTAATATATTTTCTTTACTACAATCTGGCTCAGGAGGAAGAGGAACCAAAGGGCTCTAAAGTAAAAGGACTATAATTTGTGCCACTTAACTCTTTCCTTCCTATATGGAGCCAAAAACACGAGAGATGCTCCAGCTCTCATGTCCCAAAACAGATTGCTTTAGTTAGCTAATTTGAAAAAGTCTACTTTGCCACTATAGGCCCTGTTGTGACCTGCTCTGAAACGTGCAGATCCCAGGTCTGAGGTTTTCTGTAAATAAGCTTGCTAGCATTTTTTTGGCCTGGAGTTCCCCATTTGGTAATGAAATCTTGCTCCTTCCATTATTTTTGGGTAAAACATGGAATCATCAGTGTGTCCTTGAACACATTTTTTGGCAATACTGGTATATATCAACTAGTTTTGAAGATCATTCTTCAGTGAATCCCCAAAAGAGTCACTATTGTAGTTTTCTGATGGACCATACATATCTATAGAGCAGGGTGTGCCAAATCAGTCATCTTTTAAAAGATATTTATTTTCATTTTATGTGTATGAGTGTTATACCTGCATGTGTGTAAGTGCAACCCTGTTGTTCAGTGCCCATGGAAATCAGAAGAAGATGTCTGATCTCCTGGAACTAGAGTTATAGACAGTTAGCCGCCATGCAGGTGCTAGGAACTGAACCTGGGTCCTCTGCAAGAGCAGCCAATGCTCTTAACCACAGAGCCATCTCTCTAGCCTCATAAATCATCCTTTTAAGCCTTTTGAAACTAACTTCTTTGTATTAACTTTGTTGGAGGTGCTATTAGGTAGGCTGAATATATTCTTTGCTTTTCAGGGTTGCTTTAGTAGATGTGAATTTTCTTAATTATGAACATGGTCTGAAAGAATGACCATAATGTAAATCTAATCCAGGAGGAAGGTGATAAGTCATAGAACCTTGCAGTTAGTTGAGATGAGCAGTCTTCCAGTTCATGTGGACTGGAGTGCCTAGACTCGGTTTCCCACTGAAGTCTTCTAAGGAGTAAGCACAGCATTGAAGCATCTCTGCTCTCACCAGGTTTATTGTCAGGGGCGCTTTTGTAAAGCATGACAGATGCAGGTGGACCGAGAAATGACGTGCTACCTTTAGAAAGCAAGTCAGAACTTCCTCTGTGGCAGATACCCCAATTTACATATTTTACTAATAGGTTAAAGGTGATTATTTTTCACTTAAAAACTGATCATGCCAGGAGCAGTGGTGCACGCCTTTAATCCTGGTACTTGGGAGGCAGAGGCAGGTGGAGTTCTGTGAATTCCAGGCTAGCCTGGTCTACATAGTGAGTGCCAGGAAAGCCAGGGCTACATAGTAGACCCTGTCTCAAAAGAAAAAAAAAAGCTAACAAAAAACCCCATTAGATTTACAGGAAAATTTATAAAAAGTATATTGTGTTTTCCATTAGTTTCTAAAGAGTGAGAACAATGAAAGTTTCTCTCTCTCTCTCTTTTTTTTTTTTTTTTTTTTGTTCTTTAGTATTGAGGCTAACAGCCAAATTATGGAGTTGGTTCCTACTGATGGGTCATTAAAAGTGCATTATTCTGATCGCTTGGTGATTCTTCTGAGAGAAGTTCGACAGCTTTCTGCTCTGGGCTTTGTTATTCCTGCCAAAATACAGCAGGTTGCAAACATTGCACAGAAGTTCTGCAAGCAAGCAATTATTCTTAAACAGGTATGAAATGATATGATACTTTTGAAAACATGCCTGTTCTTAGTTCATTACATTAAACTGGACTATGACTAGAGATTTTTTTAACTACTTTTTTCATGCTACTATAATAGATTATTAGCTTGTGAAATTAAGTTTTGCTAAATGACTGAACTAAAGTTTGCTTTTAATCTGTTTAGGGATTATTCATTTAAAATGCTGTTGTTAGTACTTTTCGTTTCTAAAATCATTTGGCATGGTAACATAAATAATGTCCCTTCTTCTCCTTCTTCCTCCCTTTTCCCTCTTCCTCCTTCCTCTTCTTCTCCCTCTCCCTTCTCCCTTCTCCTCCTTCTCTCTCCTCTCTTCTCCTTCACTTGTCTCCCTCCTCTTTCTCTCTTTTCTTGTTCCTTGTACATGTTCTGCAGGACCTGCCTGCCTTCTAGAGTCACATTCTTAGAGAATTCCCAGGCTGATGGATTGGTCTTGCTTTACTTATCGCAGCATGCTATCATTTCCCCCTTTAGAACCAACAGTGTCACATCATTGACTAGCTCCTTGGTGTGGCCTGCAGGCCCTCCTCAGCCATATCCCAGCTTTCCTTGGCTTGGCTCTCTGCTCATACTCTCAGCTTTCTGCCACAGTAATGTAGACTTCAGATAATTGACTTAGAAAGAGAAAGTCTATTTTGGTTCACAGATTTGGAAGTTCCAACCAGTGATCAGTTGGTCCCTTGCTTTTGGGCCTTATAATGGGAACACCTGGTGGGGTAAAATCCAGTTATCTCATGCTGGGAAGCACAAGAGAGGAGGGATGGGGAACGCCCCGCAGTCTCTTTTAAGAGCACATTGCCAGTGTTCTAAAACTAAGCCTGACTTTAAAAAACGACTTTCTGTTCTTTGACAGTTTCATATATATATGTCTTAATCATGCCCATCCCTATTGCCCTTCCTCTCCCTCTGGATCTCCCCAACACATCCCTCTCCACCTTCATAGTCTCTCTTTTATCCAATAACTCACTGAGTCCAGTTAGTGCTGCCCACATATGCATGGGTATGGGGCCAGCTATGGGAGCATGGCCAACCTACCAGAGGCCACAGCCTCCGAGAACATTGACTCCCGTCACCCAGCAGCCATCAATGGCCCATAGCTCCTCAGCTAGGGGTGAGGCCTTGTGAGCTCCTCCCCCGTCAGTGCTGCAACATTGACTGGCTTGATCTTGCAGGTAACTACGGCTGCTGTGAACCCACAAGTGCAGCAGGCATGTCATGGCCAGAACACTGCATTGCACAGCACTCCCTACTCTTCCACTCTGTCATCCAGGATGTCCCCTCAGCTGTGGGTGAAGTTTGATACAGACATCTTACTTAGGGCTGAGTACTCAACATTCACTTTTCTCAGTTCTTTGACCAGTTGTGTTTGTGCTTTAACACTGCCTACTGCAGAAAGAAGCATCCCTGACATGGTTAAGAGCAGCACTCATCTGTGTGTATAAACATACATATTTAGAAGGCAGTTTGCAACATGAGCATTTAGCACAACAGTAGTAGTAAGTCCCCCAGAACCTGTGACAGCAGTAGTAGTAGGTCCCCCAAAACCTATGACCTCCCCCAGGCTTCTAATCAGGTTACACTATCAGGCATGAATTTCTGCCTGTGGAGCAGGCCTCAAAGCCAATCAGAAAGTTGTTGGTTGCCCCTATAACAGTTGTGCCACTTTTGCACTAGTAGGCACGGCTTGCCTGGCAGGTCACTGTTGTTCTAGAAGGAAAGGTCCAGCAGTGGGTAAGACCATGGATGTCTTTTTGTCCCTCAACAACCTACATAGCATCTTTCAGCACTATGAAAACTAGGCAGCAGGGAGGAAGTTTCCTGGTAGGTTCTGGATTGATTTTTTTATGTCCTATAACCAAAGCTTGTGATTATTTTCAGCAGTAAGTTCTTACCATCTAGTTAAGGTGGGTAACCAAGAGCATTGATAAGCCTGTCTTGTTTTGGAGGCTTCTGGGTTCTCCTTGACTAATAACTCATAGGGAGGTATCCCATGCCTTGCACTGAGAGTTTTATTCCATAACTCATTTGTTCTGGAGGAAGCGCTGTTCACTGTTCACTCATGCAAGGTACCTCTGTTCCAATTCCTTTTTAAAAAAATCTGCTTTTAAAAATCAGCTTACAAAGTAGTGGGTTTCCATAAGGATTTTTCATTCATCCTTACTTTTGCTTAACCTCCCCCAGTCCGTCCTTTCTGTTCTGCCACTCCCATCCCTGCTTATCTATAATCCTTAGTATTCCCCCCATTTTAATATCAGATGTATTCTATCCCCTTCCACCTGTAAGATGCCCCACACACCCATGGGTCCTTTCTGGCTTCTTGACCTCTTCACGGTACTCCAATTAAACACACAAATCTGAAAATTTGAAGCTGGAACCAACATATGAGAGAGAACATGTATGTCTTCCTCAGCCCAAGTTACCTCTTGTTTAGTGTGTTTTCCAGTTCCATCCATTTTCTCACACATTTGATCATTTTGTTTTCTTGTAGTTGAATAAAACTTCTATTATGTAGATAGAATTCATCTCATTATTATTCATCAGTTGATGGACATCTAGGCTGCTTATGTTTCCTAGCTATTGTGAATAAGGATGTGCAAGTGACTGGGTGTCCAGGAGTGCTATATCTGGCATCATATCATAGTCCTGCTTTCTATTTTTTGTGAAACTTTCATACTATAAAGTGTGACCTTCAAGAGAAAACATGAAAAATGTCTAGGAAAGAAAGCAGATGTGTGCCGAGGTGGGAAGGTGTGGCTAGAATGAACCTCCTTTCTGGGAATTGTGACATGGAAAAAGAAAATTGTGCAAGTTTTGCTGTTGTGCACGAAACTGCAAAAGTTACAGCCATGGTGTATGATGAGTCCTTAAAATGCTGGGGCATTTAATGACAGTTCCGGGCTAGCCACACTCTAGGGTTCTTGGAGCATATGCCCCAAGGATAAAGGAAGAACAACTGTAGTTAATGAATCCGACATTGTCTGATGTTGTGGGAATTGCATGTGTAACAGCTTTTCCAGTGCTACATTGCCAGTGACTTATGAAGGTAGGATTCAAAGCAGGTAGGCTGTTTAGGACAATAGATGATTTTAGAGAACATAGATAGAGGTAGGTTAGGGTTAGTGGTTGGATTCAAGTCATATTCTGAAAGTATATATGATAGGCTTTGACTGATGGGGTTTTGAAAGAGAAGATAAAGACAACTTTTGTTCTAACAGTATACAAAGCATTGTGTTATGTACTCCTAGTATGGAGTACTTCCTGAGAGGTGCGGGAGTTGGTTGCAGTTTCTTAGTACTGAGCAGGGATAACTGATTCCTTTCTTCCCTATGTGACTGTGTTCTTGATTCCAAGGATTGGATTTTATTATCTTTATTTAATAATCCCCAGGACATAATTTGACAGGTTATAGTGACTCAGCAGATATGTGCTGATCAAGCATATTAATTCATGAATAAATTTTGATTTGGAAATGAAAAGCTCTTTCTCTTTAGTTTTAGGATTGGGAAAAATTATTAAAATTCAAATAATCAAAAGTAAAGAAAATTAAAAGTTAAAAATGAAAATCTGTTGCCAAGTGTGGTGGTGCTTGCCTTTATCCCAGCACTGGGAGGCAGAGGCAGATGGATCTCTGTGAGACCTGAGGCCAGCCTGATCTCCATATTGAGCTCCAGGCCAGCTAGGGAGGGAGACCCTGTCTTGAAAAAAAGAGAGAAATCTGTTATCAATTGCTGCTAATTGGACTTTACTTTGTAGGTGGCACATTTTTACAATTCTATTGATCAACAGATGATTCAAAGTCAGAGGCCAATGATGCTGCAGTCTGCCTTAGCATTTGAACGGATAATTAAGGTAAATTGGATTTTTATGTTTTATGATTGGATTTTGGTTGTAAAGTGATTCTTTTTCATTTTTCAGTAAACCTTTAAATTTAGTTTAACGGCCACTGAGCTAGACTTTATTTTGTTCCCTAATTACTTCCTTCATTCTTGATGAGTAATGTTTTTTTTCCAACAGATTTAAATAATTATGTTTCAAGTATTTTGGTATTGATTGTAATAATTGCATTAATATAGCTAGTGTACAACTCACATACTGTTATAGTTGTTTTCCACTAAGGTTTGAGATTCTTGTACAGAGTTCTTTTGTGTCTACCATTTCTGTTTCTAATTTGACCTGTTTGTCTTTTAAATGTCTATATGTCAGAAATTGGGAAAACTCAAAGTAGGCTTTAAACTACATGTTACTATGTGACTGTAAATGTTTTGAAATTTGTATTTTTATCTTCATAGAGAGGAAATACTTGAAATAAGAGGAATATACCTTTTAATTATGTCATTTAAAAGTGAACAGGTAGTTGTTTTAAGTCTTCAGGACCACTGCCGTGTTCTGTGATTCAGTAGGAGGAGTCATAGGATTTAGTGTGTAGTTATTCTCACAAGATTCTATAGTAGTGACTTAGTACAGTGACTGGACACGGGAAGGGGATGGGGCGATATCCCAAGAAACCAGCTGTAGGCTGCCATGACTCCTCTCCTGGGGAGTCATAGTGCGCTTAATTCCCTTGGCAAAATACTATATGTGAAATGATGTTACTGGTAAGGTCATTAGAGACTTAACACTTAGGTTCATATTGGGTGTTGGTTAGGTACTCATTTTCTGTTCAGTGTTACCAAAATTATAAACTCCTAGAAGGAAAGCAAAGGTCTTTTTCTAACTGTTGTTTAGGCACACCAAGCCATTCTTGTTTTTAAAATTTTAAGATATATTTTATATTATGTGTATGAGTGTATTGCCTATATGTATTTAAGTGCATTTGTCATGCAGTGCCTATGGAGGTCAGAAGAGGGCATCGGATCCCCTGGATTTGGAGTTATGGATAGTCGTTAGCTTCCATGTGGGTGCTGGGAACTGAACTTGGGTCTTCTGCAAGAACAGCCAGTCCTCTTAAGTGCTGAGAATCTTACCTGGTAGGGTAATGCAAGCTCTCAGCAGATCTTTTAAGTAGGACTTTCAAATGATAGAACTATGTTAACACTTTTTTTAAAACAATTTTATTTTTTTATTTTATGTGTATGAATGTTTACTTGCATGTACATATGTGTACCACATGCATGTAATACCTTCGGAGGCCAGAAGAGGGCATCAGGTCCTCTGTGCTGGAGACACCATGTGGGTTCTGGGAACTGAACCCAGGTCTTGTTGCAGGAGCAGCCAGTGCTCTTAACTGCTGAGCTATTTCTTCAGCTTCCTATGTTAACTCTCTTTTGTGCATTAATTCTTGGGCTTAAGATTTACTGCAATTCATATAATTCATATTATACATGTTTTTAAATGGTGTTAAAAGTATTTTTGATTGTTCAAGTTTAGCATGAGGCTATGAAAGAAAGTTTCAACAGGGACTGGAGACATGGCTCCACGGGTAAGAGCTCTGGCTGCTCTTGGAGAGGTCCCAAATCTGGTTTCCAGCACCCACATGGTGGCTAACAACAGTCCATATCTCCCTCTTCTGGCCAGTGCAGACATTGCATGACATGAGTGTGCTTACATACATGTAAGCAAAACACTAGTACACATAAAATAAAAATAAATAAAAATTTTAAAAAAATT
>NW_008329031.1:758058-766270 GCF_000622305.1 Nannospalax galili
TCACCATGCCTGGCTATATGTATATTTTGGATGAAATCATACCTTATTGTTTTGACCTTTGTTTCACTTAATGTATAAATTATGATTTAATTGTATGTCTGTACAACCTTTTCTTTAATAAATATATTAAATATAATATCTCATATTTATGAAAACCTACTCTGAAATCCTTTGAGAAGTAAATAATTATATTTCATATATATTCAGTGAGACATTAGTGGACAAAAATCTTGAAGAAGTAGAGAGCCCTGGGGTCTCTGTAGTCTGCTGGTGCTTACAGTGTTACAGGGTTTTGGTGAACAAGGACAGTCTGTCTGAAATCATCTCAGTTCTCATTTCTCTTGAACTTCCAGGCTATTTTGTTACCATTTCCTTCTAAAGTAGAGAATTTCCTTGCACCATGCTAGTGACAAGTTTTTTCGATTTTCCTTCCCTGGGAATGTTTTTATTGTTTATTTTTAATAATTTCTGTTGGTTCCTGGGGAATTTTCACCAGATACAAGATCCTTGTTTGGCGTTCTTTCATTTTAGCTCTGACAAGGAGTGGTTCTGTTCTGGCCTTGCCTTCCCTTCAGGGGTCTCTTCTTGCTGGTGGTTAGGGAGCACATTGGTCTCTCAGTACCCATGTCAGGTCTGACTCTCCTTTTTGGACATCAGTAGTGTGTCTAGCAACCTCTTCCCCTCAGAGGTCCCTCAGTCTGTCTGCATGCTCCTTTCCTCTGTTGCTTACATGGAATGAACTCACTTGATTTCCTTTGAATTTATTAGGTCTGTTTCCTGGCATCTTCATGGTTACCAAGTCCACCCAAGTCTGATTTTTCGGGTGTCATGTTTATAGTTCTGCATATTCCATTTTCTTTATTTTCTTTTTCATAATTCTTTTTTTTCCTGGTAATTTTTTCCCCACTAGTTTTGAGAGAATTTGTAATGGGTTGCTGTAGTCTTTTTGTGATGGCTACCTTAAAAATCTGTTAGCCAACTCTAGCTTCAGACCCATTTCTGTCTTAGCATCTGTTGACTGTTTTCTCTTGTTAAAGTAACAGTTGTGATTTTTGGTATTGTACATAAATTTCATATATCTTGGTTATTTAGTCACTGTCTTAGTTTGTTCTCTATTACTGTGACAAAACACTCTGACCAGTACCAACTTGGGGAGGAAAGGGTTTATTTGTCTTACATCTCCCAGGTCGCACGCAGTTCATCAGGGAGCCCAAGGTAGGAACTCAGGGCAGGAATCTGGAGGCAGGAGCTGGAGCACAGGCCATGGAGGAATGCTGCTTACAGGCTTGCTCTCCTGGCCCCTGCTCAGCCTGCTTTCTTATGCAACACAGGCCCACCTGCCCAAGGGTGGCACCACCCACAGTGGGCTGGGCCCTCCCACATTACTCATCAAGGAGATGCCCCTCAGACATGGCCACAGGCCAGTCCAATAGAGGCAATTTCCCGATTGAGGCTCCCTCAACCCAGGTGTGTCAAGTTGACACTAAAGCTATCTAGCACAGTCACCATATTATGAGAGCTCTGGATAATATTTAGTTCTCACATTTTAAATAGTCCATCTTCTGAGGTAAAGCAGGAAGGCCAGATGAGCCTGCAGACCTGGCTACTGGAATTGGAGCCCTCATTTGTCTGCCTTACCGCACACGTGTAGTGCCGGAGTGCATGTTCTGGATCTTTTCCCTGATGATCCCTTCCTGTGGGGAAAAGGATTAAAAAAATGCCACGTCAGCTTGTCCCATCTCCCTACCTTCCAGCAGGATCTGTTTCTGCTCCTGCTAGGGGGCATGAAGCAGAGGATTGATTCCTGCTGCTCCATTGCTGGGCACTAGAGATGGAAGCTTAGCTCAGCTCTCTGTTTGTTCCCACCAGTAATACCTTGCCAGGGAATGGGCACTGGCTGGCTTTGTGAGTAGGGGATGGAAGATCAGCTCTCCTGCATTTGAAACTGCATAGGAAGGCAGTAATCCCATTGGTTTTGGCTCTCATAGGGCAGGTTTGCTAAAAAGATTTTTTGTAGTTAGCCTATGGTTTTCCTGATCCTCTGTCTGGGGGGAACTAGCTGCTTCTGGGGGGGCATTTTTTGTAGGGGGTCTGTTTGTGGTTAGAGGCTTTGTCAGTACTGGATTCTGGGCACACAGGTAAGAAAACCTAGGCATGCTATTTCTTGACACTGAGGTTTCTAGACTTCTTTCTACATTATAGTCCTCCTATACTTGTTTGCTGCATTATGTGTATGGATTTTAGAAAATTATAAACTTTGTTGGAGATCAGTGTTAATAATTGGACTTATGACATAGAATTAAATTTTAACAGAAAAAGTAATTATTGGAATACCAATATTGATCATACAGAATTCAAAAGCTGGAAGTGGAGGCAGGTCACAAATTACTTGGGATAATCCTAAAGAATTAGAAGGCTATATCCAAAAACTCCAAAATGCCGCTGAACGACTTGCCACTGAAAACAGAAAACTGAGGAAGTGGCACACTACATTTTGTGAAAAGGTAGGTTCTAGTTTTAAAGTTTTCAAATGAGATGCAATAGTGTTGAATAAAGTAATGAGGATATAAATAACAATCTTTCTTTTGTAATTTGAGACTTAGTGTTGAAAACTAACCCAGAGCCTGTGCTCACCCTCACTTCCTCCTCTGCTCTTCCAGCAGCGAATCCCCCACAGCATGGCTGTCCAAATCAGGAAGTGCACTGCTTTTCAACTCTGCAACTCTTTCAGCTATTATTATTATTATTATTATTATTATTATTATTATTATTATTATTTGGTCTTTTTGAGACAGGGCCTCCCTGTAGCCCCAGCTGTCCTGGAACTTACTATGTAGACCAGGCTGGCCTTGAACTCACAGAGATCTGCCTGCCTCTGCCTCCCAAGTGCTGGGATTGAAGGCATGTGCCACCACACCTGCCATATTATTATTATTTTTAATCAGGATGTAATCCAGTCTTTTATTCAGCATTTACTTGTTGAGTTTTTATAAGTCTCCTCAGTTTTTCCTAGTTCTTCATGAACTCGATATCTTTGAGAGAAGACAGATGAGTTATTTTGTGGAATGTGTTTGAGTTTATGTGGTATTTTCCCCCTGCCCTGGTGGCCACATCACTACTTTGCTCTTCTCGGTTCATCAGTCAGGTATTGATATACCATGTGGACTGAGTGGTATTTGGTCATGTGATTAAAGTAGTGCCCTGTTGCTGAACAGTTACTCTTTCCCTAACAATCCTTTGAAACCATTGTGCTTACATTTCAAACAGGTGGTTACTCTTATGAACATTGATCTGCTTCGCCAGCAGCAGCGTTGGAAAGATGGTTTACAAGAATTGAGAACTGGCTTAGCAAGTGTGACGGCCCAGGTAGAGTGGACTTGACTTTGAAATCCAGCTCTTCAGAATGTGGATGCGTAACTTCGTGAAAAGCCTGTAGAACTCTACCATGAATGTCCATTAATAACTGAATCACATGTAAATCCATAAATCACAGTAAATTTGCATTCACAATATAAAGAATAAGTTTTTATTTGTCCTACAGAATGCTAAACCCCCAGTTTAGTGTCATTTCCTGACTTTAGCTTAAGTGTGTATCATTTGTTAATTTTTTTCAGAGATAATAATTTGTAGATTGCAAAGTTAACTTTAGACAGAAGTGTAATGATTGAAATAACTTTGTCAGGATTCTTTTTTCTTGGGGGGGCACAAAATTTCGTTTTGATTTAGGTGATGAAGTGTAAAGAGGGGAGCACATAGCCTCCCACATGGTAGGTGATCGTAGGCTCTTAGCTCAATATGAGTTAGCTGTTTTACATAGATTTCAGTTTTTAGAATTTTAAGAAAAATCGAAAACTGTTAGAATTTATCTACTTGTGCCTGTATGTAAGCAGACAACAAAAATCTCAACAAACAAACAAAAAGTGTCCTGAGAATTTTAATACTTTAAGTTCCTTATGTTTTTAAATATTCACTGGATTATTTAGGGAATAGGAAAGGAAGAATGACAGGTCTTTGTTTGATTGTTTGTTAGTTTGAGAGTTTTGAAAAAGTGCAAAAGAGTTCACAAAACAGACTGTTAATGTTATCAAATTATAAAACCAGATTGAGAGGACTGGAGAGATGACTCAGTGTTTGAGAGCACTGACTGCTGTTAAAGAGGAGTCCCCCTGTCCCCCGTTCAGTTCCCATCACCCACATCATGGCTAACAGCCATCCATGACTCCAGTTCCAGGAGATCTGATGCCATCCTCTGACTTCTGTGTGCATTGTATGATACAGGTGCACTTACACACATGCCAGCAATACACTCATACATAGAAAAAAAAAGCAAGGATGAAGCATAAACTTCATATAATGTTAACTTGAGGTTTTGATTTTAGTGAGATTAGTTTGTGTGAGATTAGTTTCATGTTTAAGGGTGAATAAGCCTTCTTACTAAAAGGGGCAGTTAGGAGTTACATGTTTTAAGATATTTGAAATGATTTTTAAGTTGGTATGGATGCTTTATGTGGCTTGAAAGTAGTAAATGAAAAAACAACTATTCTACCACCTGAGTTTTAAATTACACATACGCATGTGGCACACTAGGGCTTCCAGGCCAGCGACATGCACGCGTGGAAGCAGCACTGGAACCACCAGCTCTACAAAGCCCTGGAGCACCAGTATCAGATGGGCCTCGAGGCGCTGAATGAGAACCTTCCAGAGATAAATGTAGACTTGACTTACAAGTAAGAGGCTTGGAACCCCTATCTAATTTTCTGTTCATAATTTTCTAATGATTTCTATTTTAAGTTAAAATATATAATTAAAGAGATAACACGCCACTTATACTGTCTTTCCAGACAGGGGCGGTTGCAGTTTAGGCCGCCTTTGGAAGAAATCCGAGCTAAATACTACAGAGAAATGAAGAGGTTCATTGGCATTCCTAATCAGTTCAAGGGAGTGGGAGACGCAGGACATGAGTCCATATTCTCTGTTATGATTGATAGAAACGCAAGTGGATTTCTGACTATTTACAGCAAAGCAGAAGACCTGTTTAGAAGATTGTTGGCCGTTTTACATCAACATAAGGTATAGAATGTGTAAATTTCTACCATGTATCATAAATTTCACTTGATTTATTAAGTAGATTTAGACATCAATAATTTCCCTTAGGTAGATTAAAATTAAAATATGATAAACCATTTTGAAAGCTAGATTTATGGATTCTTAAATAATTTAGGCTCATGTTACAAAGGCAAAAAGTGATAGTAAATTTTTGTCTTTATTTTATGAAGATTGAGGGATAATTAAAAAAAAAACATTTACCTTTATGTGTATGAGTGTTTGCCTGCATGTAAGCATGTACACCATTTGCTTGCCTGTTGCCTGCAAAGGCCAGAAGAGGGCATCAGATCTCCTGGAACTGGAATTACAGAGAGTTGTGAACTGCCATGTGGGTGTTGGGAATTGAACCTGGGTCCTCTGCAAGAGCAGCCAGTGCTTCTAAACACTGAACCACGCTTCCAGCTCCAGTTTTACTTTTTCTCTTTTAAATTGCTACATCAGTTTGGAATGTGACATGGTGCTTGCATCAATTTTTAGTTCAACTGAAGAAATATATTATGAGGTAAAGTGCTCAAATGCTTATTTAATTTGGGTGCTGTAAAAGCATGCCAGCAACTGATGTACATTCTGAGGACTCTGTTGCTAGGCAGTGTTGTCTATGTGGGAATGTCTAGAATGTGCTTGTGCAACCCTGAGTGGTAGAGTGAGCTACACATCTGGGGTGTGTGGCTTAACCACTGTCATATGCTATCACTGATTAAAATGTCATTATGACATGGTATGTCAGTGTGACTCCTTTCTGATGAAGTATGTCATACTGGTCTACTCCAGTGACAACTCTCATCTCAGTGCTCGTTTGTGTTGGTCCCCTTGACATATGCCCAGACATTTCTACAGTTCTTCAGTTCTTGTATGTCTGTGGTTTAGATTTCCAGATTATTGGGTAAATCTTGACACTTCTAGATGTGTAGTTTGTTCTGGGTGTTGGTTCTGTAGGAGTGATCCTATCCCTGTATGTTTAAAATATATTTATTTTAATTTGAGAAGATAATCTAAAAAAAGTGTTCATTTTTTTCCTTTAAAAAGTTTATTACTACTATATTTTCATATTAAATCTCTGGGTTGTCCCTCCCTCCCTTCCTTCCTCCTTTTCCTTCTTCCCTTCCTTTCTCTTTTCCTCCCCTCCCTCCCTCCCTCCATCCCTCCCTCCATCCCTCCCTCCCTTCTATCCTTCCTCTTTTGAGGCCCTATCTCACTATATAGCTCAGGTTGTCTTTACATTTACTCTCTAACCTGTGTTGGCCTCAATATAGACCTATAGAATCTATGTGACCCTCTTGCCCTTGCCTCCTAGTGTTGGGTTACAGGTATGTATGCCATGCTTGTTTTAAATTTTTTTTTTTTTTTTTTTTTTTACTGTGTTTCTTTTGGCTATGCAATAATGATTACAATTACTTAAGTAATTTATTTGAATATTCTACATTTTCTTCATTTTGTTGGTTTTAATAGGTGAACACTAATCTTTTGACTATAGTTTATTCTGTTTCTTTAATGTGTTTTTCATTTTAAATAGGAGTGGATTATAATTGGACAAGTTGATATGGAGGCTCTGGTTGAAAAGCATCTTTTTACTGTACAAGACTGGGAGAAAAATTTTAAAGCATTGAAAATAAAAGGGAAAGAAGTTGAACGGCTTCCCAGGTATTGGAGGTTAATGTGGTACTTGTATCCCCCAATAGTTCTGACAAGAATGGTAAGAGTTTTCTCTATAACCTCCCTCTGCTTCCCTGGGCCTGCACGACCTGCAGGCCTCTCTCCGGGGTAAGTCAATGATGCCCTCCATGCCTCGATTCCCCAGCGTCATTAACCCTCCTATCTCCCCCTGCCTGTCTCTCCTCCTAGCCTGGGATCTGTCCCATTCCTTGTCTTTGTACCCCAGACATCAGGGGAACCACCACTGCTTCCTGATCCTTTGCATCCAGACCAACCTAGTGCCTTCTCAGGGCCCCAGGAGCCCTCTGGGCCGGGCTCCGTCCTCACCTCCCTCTGCTTCCCTGGGCTGCACAACCTGCCAGCCTCTTTCCTGGACGCTGGGGCTGACCTTTCCTCTTCCTGATCCTTTGCATCCAGTTCCTCAGTGCAGTCCCTAGGAGCCCTTGGGGCCGCTTCCTGCCCCCAGCTCCCTTTGCATCTCTGGGTGGCACAGCCACCAGCTGCCCTAGACCAGCATCTTTCCTGGGCCTGGCTCCCAGGGCAGTCTAACCCCCAAATTTCTGAGGCCAAAATCTTTCCTGGAGGGACCCAGACCTTAGGAGAAAGCCTGAAAGCATCTGATCCTCATCTGACTTGGGCCTCTGTGGGAACTCCTGAAGACAAAAGCAATCTAGCCACTCTAATATTGTCACGGTGCAGTGACCACAGTCCAAGCCTGAAGGGCCTGGGGACCCCGACGGATAGAAATCAAGACACAGGAGATGCAGAGGACTATGTGCCAGTGCATCTTTATTGTGAACCAAACCAAGCTTATATAGGAATCAGATCTGGAGTAACCAAGGAATAACTAAGGATACATCTCTAAACAGAAAGTAACCAAGGAATAACCAGGGATACATTACATTACTACCAAGAATACATTACTTCACCAACCGAAACTCACATGACATTTACAGTATCCAAGATTCAGCTACATAATATTTATAATATCTTAGATAGAAGGTGTACTGTTTGTGATTATTCTTAGCAACTACTAAAATTCATTATTTCTATATAGAAACCAAGCTATCAGTGCTGAGAAACTCCCGTGCCCATAAACTGAAACAGAACTCTTTAGTTATGTTTCCAAGACTGCCAATTAATCAGGGAAGCATATCCTGTCAACTCAGACCACAGAAGCAGAGAGCAGGGAAACTCCCAGAAAGCATTCTTTCTCCAATGCTTAAGTCAAGGCAAGCTGCCACAGCCTAATGCAGCAATGGCTGTGCCCATAATAATAATGACTCCCAACACAATATAAAATCAAAAGAGAGAACTGTAAGCTTAGAGAAACCAGCTTTTCATGCCCAAAAAGTAAACCACAAAGACACATAAAGTCTACAAAAAGAAGCAGACCTAAACTTGGAAGGCTTGAGTCTCACACAAGAATCAGAAACTACAAAAGAAATCCACA
>NW_008329031.1:766299-766947 GCF_000622305.1 Nannospalax galili
TAGAGGAGTAAAATTAGAACACCCTAGAGATAATGGAGGACATGGAACTCAAAAGAACAATTATAAGCATAGTGAAAGAATTCAGTGAATTTAAAGAACACACAAAGAAATAAAAGAACTGAAGGAAGATAGGGATAAACTTCTGAATGAATTCAGAAAAGAACTAGAAATATTGAAGACTACTATGGCTGGAATGAAGAAGGAAGTGAAAACTCAGTAAGCCAATTAGAAGCGACAGGAGAAAGCCTCAGCAATAGGATGAATCACATGGAAAACAGAGTAAAGATTGGAAGATAAAGTGGATGAACTAGACCACTCAAGCAAAGATTATCAAAAATTTAAGAAAGCACAAGAATGGAATATGCAGGAATTAGACCAAACTTACAAACCATAGGCATACAGGAAGGAGAAGAAACCCAAGATAATGGCATGGACCACATCTTCAACAGAATCGAGGAAGAAAATTTCCCAAAATTAAAGAAAAACATGCCCATACAAATACAAGAAGCATAGAGACAAACAAACAGGACCACAAAAGAAACTCTCCACAGCACATCATAGTAAAAACAGTAAACGTACAAAACAGAAAACACTGAAAGCTGCAAAAAAGAAACAACAAGTCACATATAAAGGAAAACCCATTAGGAT
>NW_008329031.1:767236-790742 GCF_000622305.1 Nannospalax galili
TTTGATGGAGTTTTGCCCAGCAGTAAAGAAACATGAAATCATGAAATTTGCACATAAAATGATGGAACTAGAAATTGTTATACTAAGTGAAGTAACAGATTCAGAAAGAAAATCGACATATGTTCTCCCTCATATGTGGGTCCTAGAACCAAACCCTGGTAAGTATGTATCCAGACATAACTACAGGAACCAGGATAATGGAAAGGAACCAGGGAAGTAAAGGAAAAGAAAGAACCTGAAAGAGAACAGTAGGAAACAGGCTCAATAACGGAAATATGGATAAAAATTGGGTTAGTTTAAGGGAGGGGGGAGGGAAGGGTATACAAAGAACCTAGGCGATAAAGGGAAAGAGAGAGCTCAAGAGAGGTAGGACCGTAGGATAAGGGTATTAATAAGGGAGAAGGGGGAAATGGGGGCACCTTAAGTGGGGAAACCATGATGGAGGGGTGAGACAATGTGAGAGATATATAATGCCTAGCTAGTTTTAAAAACCAGAGGGAACCATATTACTCCAACAACCTACCGACAAATTATACATAGCAAATAAATATATGTCTCGGTAAGGTTTATCTGAGAACAATAGTTCTTTGCCCAAGATTTATCTGCATGACACACAGTAATTAAAAGTACCAGACTGGTGGAGCTAACCTTCTTGGATGTTTAACAGACATACTTTGAGGCCTATACTAATTTGGTCAGAGGGACATAAAGGACAGTTTTTGCTCCTTGCCCTCCCAGGTCGACTAGTTCCAGGGGACTATGAGCGTCTCTCAAAATGTCCTGTAATTGTGGTGGGTCACCTGTCCTCTTGATCAACTAGGCTGAGGAGACCCCACCAGATGGGCTTGAACCAGTGTCCAGTCTACAAAAGGAGGGTCAACACAGAGGAATAATTTCCTCCATGCTTGCAAGCAAAGACTACTATGGTCAAGCAGGACATTTGACTTAACTTCATATAGGCAGAACTGGTGAAAGAAAGGATCTAGGGACTCCTCCCAAGCCCATTCCATGTGATCCCTCATGAACCAATCCTGAAATGACCTTAAGAGTAAAAATAAGTTTGTTTATCTGGGCCAACTCTATGGCCTTAAACACCGAAAAGGAAAGTAGAACCAAAGATTAAAGGGGCCAATATAATTTCTTAAGAGTCCATGAGTCCATATGCATAGCTAAAGGCTACATAAGAAGCAATAATGCTAGATAGGAGATACCTTCTTTTGAGTTGTTAGCTAGGGTGGTGCAAGAGACTCCCAGACAGTAACCCAGCATAGAACTGAGAAAATGAACAGCAGACCCCAATCTTATCTAAAGGAATATTGACAACTGATTGCTGCTAGGTCAGGAACGGCTGACCGTCCTAAAACAAAGATAGGCTGACTAGATTCACCAGATGGACAAGTAGTGGGGAATGGCTGGGGTGCTGACAACACAGCAGACAGTAGCAGGGATATCAGAGTATATGGGCTCTAGTGGGGGGAGGGAGGCTATGGGAGGGTGCTATCTGTGAAGTGGGTGTATAGTTGGGTAAGATGGTTTGGGATGTTCTGTGTGATATACGCACAAAAAAATCAACAAATTAAAAAAAATGTATTATATTTGAGGAAGAAGCATGGAAATTTACGTCATGTTAATTAGTAGAGGTGATAAACATTACCACTGAAATCTACCCGATGACTTTATAGACATACAGAGGTGCCAGGGATCCAAGTGCAACCGATTATGACTAGTAATAATCAGATACACACAGAGTAGAGATGCAAGTGCCAACATCTCAGTGTTAGTAGCGAAAACAATGAGTCTGTCTGCAAGGAACAATATAGTCTAAAATGAACTGAAGATGTTTTTTAAAGGTTCAAAACTCATTCAATTTTATGTCTTATGGGGCTTATACTGAGTTCAATATTGTATAACTGTATTAATTCAACTGTGAACCTAGAAACTTATAGCCACTTGTGAAAGAGATGTACTCTTGCTCTGGAGTGTGTTACTGAATATGTTAAAGCTGTAATGACATGCTTCTTCTAATCATGTAGTTATTAAAAATTAAAAAAAAATTTACTTCATGTTAAATAGTAGAGGTGATAAATACTACCAGTGAAAGCTACCTGATGACTTTATATCCATACTCTGGTACTAAGGATCCGAGTGTAACTGACTGTGACTAGTAATAATCAGATACGTAGAGATTAAAGACACATGTGCAAACGTGTTAGTAGCATTAAAAATGTAGGAAACAGCATATCTCAAAATGAAATGGAGATCATCATAGGGTAAAAACTCATTCAATTTTGTGTCTTATAGGGTTTATACTGAGTTCAATATGGTATAATTATTAATTCAACTGTGAACCTAAAAATTTACAGCCATCTTTGAAAGAGATGTATCTTTGCTCTGGAATGTGTTACTGAATATGTTAAAGCTGTAATGAAATGATTCTTCTAAAAAATAAAAAATAAAAATAAAGATGAAAAAAATTCTGTATTTAGTGATATTGTCATCTAGTACACTCCTTTCCTCCCATGGATCTCAGCTGAAATGTTCGAAGTTCTGTCTAGGTAGAACCTTGCACAAAGTGAAGGAAGCCTCCCTTCTGAGTCTGGTGGCTGAGATCTAGTTGGGTAGGTGTTCAGCTCTGGAATGAGAGTTAATATTTCATACTCATCAGGACAGTCGAACTATCCAAAAGCTACTGGTGAGCTCACACCAGACAATAGAAAACTAATGGTATTTTCCCTGCTGTTGGGTTCCTTGTTTCCTTGAGAATGCCCTGGGAGGCACGTAACATGGTACTGCATCCCCATACTGCTGTTAAGGCGGATGCCAGCCTCTGCAGGGAACTTCATAGCCAAGCTTTGTGGGAATATGTGCCCATTGCTATTTGAAATTTCTACCAGTGGACACATAGAGATGAAATTTCTGCCAGTTTGACACATAGAAACAAGAGTTAGAGAAGATTTGTGCACAGTGTTTGTACATGTACCTTCTGTCTGTCTATTTTTGTGGTATATAGATTGAACTCAGTACCTGGCACATGCTTGGCAAATGCTCTACCACTGAGCTACATCCAAACCCCTTTTAATTTTTAAATTTTCACACCGATTCTCACTAAATTGCACAGGCTGGCCTTTCTGTCTCCCTTTCCAGGGTGGCTGAGATTATAAGTGAGTGCCACCAGCACCATCCAATTAATGCGTTGTTAGGGATTAGAGAGAGAGGATCCTGCAGAAGAGATGAGATACATATGTAGGGGAGTCTTAAATTTTAAAGTAGGAAGTTTGGAATTTACTCACTTGAGGATGGATAGCTTTTGAAGGTTTTCAATACAAGAATGCACCAGTATCAAAACTGCATTTGGATGGTCAGTCAGGAGCTGAGCTGTATGGTGAAAAGGAGCAATTCTGCACACAGATAAGGTAGTCTTCCCATCATCCAGAAGATCAGTGATAATCAGTTCGGTTGCTGGCACTCAAAATTCTGAAACAGTAGGTCCTTTTTCTGAGACAGAATCTAGGCTGGCCTCACCCCAGGGCCCTCCTACCTTTCTTCTGAGGGCTGTGAATACAGATGTGCACCAACCTGCCTTTCTGGGAAGAAGTATTAAGAGAAATTAAGAGGTCATATTTATTGAAGGATGATGGGGAATTAGGGTTTGAGGGTTGAGGATTTCAGTGTGGATGATGAACATTTGAATGAGAATTAGGGAGTGGTGCTGGTGGTGCTTGCATGGAGTATCACTATGCCTGCCTTTGTCTGAATTCCTTTATACTCTCATCCACAGTCTGAGAGTTCTCTTTACCCACAAATTGAAGATATAGATTAGTCATGTACTACATTTTTGACAATTTTATAGGTGTAAAATGGTATCTTATGATTTTATTGTTGGGCGTCTCAATAATCTATGCTAGTTTTCTATCTATATTTGTTTTCCTTCCCTTATCATTACTTGTATTTAAGGTCCAGGATAATGAATTACTTTATAAATATTAAGCACACGTGTTATATACTGTAACACTTAGAACTTGGAAATATTTAAATATAATCTGTTAGTTCTTTCATTCATAATGAGTACATTGCATGATTAAAAATTACTGCTCTAAGTCAGGTTTGTTGGTACATGTCTGTAATCCCAAAACTCAGAAGGTGGATTACAAGTTTGAGGGCAGCCTGGACTATATGGAGAATCTCTGTAAAAAATAGATGAATCAAACAAAATAAATCAGTAGACTAGACTAGTTCAATGAAAAACTTCTAAGTAGTATGTGTAAAGCATTTTGCTGAATTAAACCTATTGTAAATGTTTTTAAAGATCACAGTAGTACTTTGGATTGACAGTTTGAAGTATGTTGTACATACCATTATCATAGTATGAGAATTTCCCCCTCTTACTCATTTTTTTCTGTCAAATGTTCCATTGGCCTCTTTCAGTGCTATCAAGGTGGACTGTTTGAACATCAACTGCATTCCTGTGAAGACCGTGATTGATGACCTCATCCAGAAGCTATTTGACCTGCTGGTTCTTTCGTTGAAGAAATCCATCCAAAGTAAAGACCTTAAATTTTCATCCTCAGTTTGTGTGTAGAGCCATGTATATGTGTATTTCTAGTTATAAAATGTGAGTCTTAATTAAAAAGCAGGAAAGCCCGCCTTCATCCTCAGAGATTTAAAAATTGAAGACATTTCTATTATTTGGAGTATAAGCTGGTATTAGTTTGTTGCATGTGTTACTGAGAAAGATAATGATTCTGGCATAATGTATTTCTCTTTATGCAAGGGATAAATTAAGATATTTTAATATTATTTATAAGACTGGAAAGGTTTCTGATTATTAGTAAAGGTAACTAAGAATGAATACATTTAAATTTTTTCTCAAGCAATTTTAAGTACATTGTAAAACAAACCATTATGGGAGGAAATTAGTTTCAGTCTGCATTTAAAAATTTTGTTATATGAAAACAAATGGTAATTTAGAACTCAACATATTTTTCTAGTGATTACTTCTAACACTTCTTGATTTAGCAGTTATGTAACTGATTATATTTTTGATAATAATAATGTCTTCTATTCCATCGTCACCTGTTTCAGCTCATATACATGATATTGATACATTTGTTACTGAGGCTATGAAAATCTTAATAGTTATTCCTCAGTCCGTGGAAGAAATAGGTTATGCAAATTTACAGTACAGTAACCTGCAGGAACGGAAGCCAGAGGTGAGACTCACAAAATAATGTTATTATTATTACTAATTTACTGTGTAGAGATGTTTAAGTATTTTGTGCGATTATTTAGACTTGTATAATCTCCACATTATGAAGAGGTCCATGTAATAATGTGGCCCAGCTAGTCAGCCCACAGTTGAATTCTTGCTGTATTGGTGTCATGAAACAATAACAGCTTAATGTTTTGTATTATTTTTAGAGGCATTTGAAGTTTATTTGATGATGTTCTGTATTAAAGTAACAGTAAACTTAGGTAATTCATACTGTTATCTTCAGAATTAGAATTCTAGTGTGCTAAAATATGACGTTAGAGCTGAATTAGAAACAGATACAGCATGGAAGAGCTAACTCATAACTAAAGATGAGTGGTAACAATTCATAAAAGCAGAATCCAGAGCAGAGTGAGCCCAGAATAATCAAGGCAAAGATTGTAGAGCATACTGTAAAGTGACTTACATTATGTTTACAGCAAGAAGGAAAAGAATTCAAATAAGAACAAACTTTTACATATCCCCACCTCAGTAACAGATTTCAAGTTATAAAGAGAGTTTATAGGTAAAAAATATAATGTACCTCATAGTGGAAGGATTTGCAGACTTTTATGAGTTCGGCTTAAAGACATAAAAGAGGGTTTAAAATAAACAAATGTAAAGGGGAGGTACTGTACTGTAGGAAGGAAGTACTGTGAGCTGGGGCAGGTAAGAAAAACAGGTAAGAAGTGTATTTGTTAGTTCATTTCTTTGACAGATGCTTGTAGTTCATCTGATGTATTCCAAGCAGTGGACAAGGAGTTGGAGAAGCAGCTGTGAATGTTCTGTTCTCATAAGAATGTGCATTTCTCTGTGTGTGTGTGTGTGTGTGTGTGTGTGTGTGTGTGTGTGTGTGACAATGTGACGAAGTTGAAGTCAGGGAGAAGGGTAAGAGGAAGGAGCTGGTAAATTAGGGGCATCACTTAGTGTAGGTGACGATGGAAGTCCTTTTAAGGAGACAACATTGAACTGATAGCTGAAGACAAGCAGGAGACAACCCTTGTGGTCTGGGGACTGGCCATCCTAAAAGCTGCAGCTAGCCTGGATGGGAAGGCAGGGAAGAAGTCTGCTCCACCCCAGGAACAAATAGCTGGAAATGTTATCAAGAAAGTGAGTTATCTCGGCAGCGTCATGTTCAAAGAAGGAGAAGGCATGAGGCAAAAGTGGAAAGGGAGGTGACATAATTTAGACAATTAGAAGGGCTTTGGATTTTTTTCCAAGTATAATGAAAAGTCAGCAGATGGTTTTAAGAGGTGACACCACATAGCGAACTTGAGGCCAACCTGGGTTTCCTGAGACCTTGTCCTATCGCTGATTCACACTCCGATTTGTGTACGTGCCTCACATTTTCTTTATCCATTGGTTGACAGCCATCTAGACTGATTCCGTGTCTTCGCTGTGGTTGGCTAACTTAGGTTCCTTTGGGCATATACCCAAGAGTGGCACTAGGAACTGTAGGCAGTCCTGTGTTAAGGTCTTTGTGGAACGTTTGCAGTGATTTGCACAGTGCTGTTGCAGTGGACATTTGCTGCAGCCATGCACAGAGGCTCCTCTTTGTCATATCTTTGTGAGCATTTGTTACATCTTTTTCTTGATAGTAGCTGTTCTGATGGGGGAGATGGAATTTCATGTAGTTTTAATTTACTTTTCCCTGATGGCTAAGAATGTTGAACATATTTTTTTATAGATATTTATTGGCCTTTTTATATTTCTTTTTTTTTTTGAGAATTCTTTGCTAAATTCATGCGTCTGTTTATTATTTGGGTGATTTTTTGTTACTTAATTTTTTGAGTTTTTTATAGATTCTAGATTTTAAACCCCTCTTACATATGCGTAGCTGGCAGAGACTTTCTGGCATTCTGTGGGCTGTTTCTTCACTCTGCTGACTGTTTGCTTTATTGTGCAGAAGGTTTTTAATCTCATGCCTACAACTGCATCTTGAAGTGCTTTTCTCTGACAGCTTCAAGTCTCATTTCTTAAGGTTTCGATCCATTCTGAACTGAATTTTTTTTTTTTTTTGTACAGGGTGAGTGGGATATAATTTCATTCTTCTACATGTGAATATCCAGTTTTCCCATTTCCTGAGGAGCTGTCTTTTCTCCAATATTTGTTATTAGCACCTTTGTCCCCAGTCGTGTGGCTGTGGCTGTGCAGGTTTCTTTTTAGGTCCTCTGTGCTGTTCCTTTGGTCTGTGTGTTTCTTTGTCAGCACCATGCTGTTTTTGTTATTATTGCTGTGTAGTAATGTTTGATATCAAGTATTAGGTGCCGTTAGCATTGTTCTTCCTGCTAAGGATGCTGTGGCTATTTGGGACCTTTTGTGCTTCCATGTGTATTTTAGGATTGGTTTTTCTAGTTCTGTGAAGAATGTCATTGGGATTTTGATGGGGCTTGAATTAAATCTATAGATTATTTTGGTAACATAATTTTCATATTAATTCATGAACATAGCGGGTCTTTTTTCTTCTAGTATTTTATTCAGTTTCTATTTACAATGTTTTAAGCATTGTAGTGATCTTTCATTTCTTTGGTAAAGTTTATTCCTAGGTATTTTAACTTTTAAAAGCTATCATGAATGAGATTTTTTTCCCTGATTCTTTCTCAGTAAGTTTGATATTGATATATAGAAAAACTTGGGGCTGGAGACATGGCTCAGTGGTCAAGAGCACTGACTGCTCTTGCAGAGGACCCAGGTTCGATTACCAGCACCCACATGGTGGCTACGAATCATCCTTAGCTCCAGTTCCAGGGGAATCCAAAGCCCTCTTCTGACCTCTGCAACATTGCACGGCATGGGTACACTCACATACATGCAGACAATGCATTCATACACCTAAAATAAAATAAAAATAATAAAGTATTGAAAAAAGAAAAACTGATTTTTGTATGTTGACTTTGTATCCTGTTACTTTGCTGAAAGCATTTATTAGATCTAAGAAGTTTTTCATGTGTTAGGGTCTTTTTAAAGTATTGGATTATGTTGTATGCAAATAGGTATATTTAGCTTCTCTTTTATATCTATTTTATTTATGCCTTGCTTTTTTGCTCTAAGACTTCAAGCACCATATTGAATAAGAATGGAGAGTGGATGCCTTGTCTCATTCCTGGTTTTAGTGGGAATGCACTCAGTGTTTCCATCATTTAGCATAGTATTGCCTATAGATTGGCTATCTATAACCTTTACTATGTTGAGGTGTGTTCTCTCTAGTCCTGGTTTCTTCGGGGCTTCTGTCATGAAAGGATGTTGGACTTTGCCAAAGGCCTTTCTGTCTCTGTGGAAATGATCATGTGATTTCTGTCCTCTAGTTCACTTATTTGCTTGTGATGACCAGTCTTGGTTGTCAACTTGACACACCTGGGAAGAGAGAACCTCAGCTGAAGAATTTTCTCCATCAGGTTGCACTGTGAGCATGTCTGGGGACATTTTCCTGATTGCTAATTTATGTAGGAGGGCCCAGCCCGCTGTGGGCAGTGCATCCCAAGGCAGGTGGGCCTGAGCTGTATAAGAAAGTTAGCTGAGCAAGCTGGGTGGGGCAACCAGTAAGTGCTTTCCTGCATGGTCTCTGTGTCAATTCCTGCCTCCAGATTCCTTCTGTGACTTTCTTCTGTGATGAACTGAAATGTAAGATGAAATAGACCTTTTTCTCCCCCAGGTTTTTGGTCAGAGTGTTTCATCACAGCAGCAGAAAGGCAAAGTAGAACAGTGCTGTGTTAAATTCACTGATCTGAATCCATTTAACCATCCTTGCATGCCTGAATGAAACTGGCTTAATCATGGTGTATAATCTTTTTAATGTGTTGTTAAACTCAGTTTGAAAGTACTTTATTGAGAATTTTTGTATTATGTTCATCAGGAAAATTAATCTGTACTTTCCTTTTTTCTGTTATGTTTATCTGGTTTTGGTATGAAACTTTCATTATTACCTTGTGTTTTTTTGTGACCAGGTTGCATGCAGTCAGTCCCCAGTCGCCTCGGACTCACTGTAGTGGAGCAGGTTCTTGGGTTCCTGCCTCTGCCTCCCAATTATGCTTTTCCTCCCTTTAACTTCCGATGTTAGAGTGCCTTTCAACTTAATTATAAGCACCAGAAATCTTATATCTAGGACTACAATAGATTATTTAAAAGCAAAAAAGGTAAAAAAAGGAAAAAAATAAAAAAGCAAAAAAGATTTAAAATAAATCTTATTAGCTTTCAAAATAAAAAGCAAATTATGAAATAAGAATTAATGACATTTGAGTGATTTGATAAAATGATGTATCACTGTTTTTTTTAACCTTCAGATTTTGCCCTTGTTTCAAGAAGCTGAAGATAAAAACAGACTTTTACGAACTGTGGCAGGTGGAGGGTTAGAATCGATTAGTAATCTGAAAGCCAAGTGGGATAAATTTGAGTTAATGATGGAAAGTCACCAGCTTATGATTAAAGATCAGGTGAGAACCTCTTAGATATACTTTTGAAATGGAGACAGTTTGTTTTCCCTTAAAACTTCGCCTGTATTTATTTCAGAATAGCCCCATTTTTTTTGTTTTCTTTTTCTTTTGGTCTTTTTGAGACAGGGCCCCAGCTGGCCTGGAACTTGATATGTAGACCAGGCTGGCCTTGAACTTTTAAAGATCCTTCTGCTTCTGCCTCCCAAGTGCTGGGATTAAAGGCATGCGCCACCATGCCTGGCCTAGAATAGCTTGAGTTTAATGTTGCTATTAAAATTGACCTCCCTCAGTTCTTTTTATAACATTTTATTACTTACTGTAAACAGTGATTGTTTCATATGGTGTGTCTTTACTTCTTATGATACCAAGAAGAAAAATGTCTCTTTAAAATCTCTTATTTTTGGCTTTATGAATAAATTTTTTATCGACTGAAAGTACTTTATATTGATTTCTGAAATTCAGGTTCTTTTTTTAATTACTCAGCTTAATAATATCTGAGTTGATTTTTCTAGAGAAGATCCCATAATTATGGCTGGTATCTCTCCCTCAAGCTAAAATGATGCCTCTGGGCTGTAATTTTGTCCAAGGCCCACATTTCTTGGTTTAATTTCCTGCCCTCTCTTGAAGTATTGTCTAGGGTGGTTTAATACAACATCTACATCTCCTGCTTTGTGGAGGGAGAAAAAGAAGGAAGGAAGAGGGCCCATTTGTCTTTTAAATACAAGCTGGAGATTGCACACACCATTGCACTCATATCTGTTGCCTGACATTAGTGTTTTAACCCACAGCTGCAGAGCAGACTAGGGAATGACTTCCGTTACTAAGCATTTACTCTTAGATGAACAGCCAGCACTCTGAATTTTTCTTGACATCACTTTTGTTTATAATTTTAGGGGTGCTGTGAGATGTTTGATTTTGTTAGCTGACAAGTATTTCTCAGTATTGAAATTTATACTCTGATTTGTGTTGTTGGATCGCCTTATTCTCGTTGAAATCAACAAGGTAGACACGGCCTTCCGGTCTTGGTGCTTTGTTACCTCTGAACAAACATTGGAAATGAAAACAGTTTCTCCTCTGTGCTCACTGGTTTAAACTCTTTTGTCTTGTAGATTGAAGTGATGAAAGGAAATGTTAAGTCACGTCTTCAGATCTATTATCAAGAACTGGAAAAATTTAAAGCTCGTTGGGACCAGCTGAAGCCTGGTGATGATGTTATTGAAACTGCCCAGCAGAATATTCTTGATCAAAGTGCACAATCTATAAAGGAGAAAAAGATTGAATTTGATGACCTTGAAGTCATAAGGAAAAAGCTGGTGTATGTTTTTTCTTTTATAATTGATGACATTTACTTGTCTTTTTGAGATGGTCAGCTCTGCCTGGTCTGGAACTCGATGTGTAGACCAGGCTGGCCTCGATCTCACAGAGATCTGCCACCTTCTGCCTCCCTAGTGCTGGGATTAAAGGTGCATAACACCACACCCGGCAACTTTAGAAAATTTTAAACTACAAATAATACATGTTTTGTCACTGCTTCCTTAGGAGCTTTGGTTGGTCTATATAAGGCTGTTAAGATAAATTGTCAAAAAGGAGTTGAGATAGATTAGAACATTACATTTGCTTGCAGGTTAAATTAAGAGGTTGAAATATTTACTGTCGTGATCTCATCCTATTTAAAAATGGAATTATTAAGTTTTAGAAAAGTACTGTTAATGCCTTTTTCAAAAAAAATGAATCTAGGGGCTGGGGAGTTGGGTCCACTGTGGGTAAAGCATAGAGCCTCAGCACACATGAAGGCAGGGTGTGGTCCTAGTGCTAGAGGCATGGAGATGGGATTATCCCTAGGCTTGCTGGGCAGCCAGCCTACCAAGAGTGATGCCCTGCAAGTTCAATAGGAGACCCTGTCTCAGAAGAATAGGCAGAGAGTGATAGAGGAGGCTGCCTGACATCCCCGCTGAACACACACACACACACACTCTTATTATTTTACTAAAATAATAAGACATACAGGAAGGATGTCTTGCCGGATTACCTTTTTAAAGTTTATTTTATGTATATGAATGTCTTGCCTGCTTGTCTGTAAGTGTACCTATGCATGCAGTGCCTGCGGATGTCAGAAGGGGATATCAGAACTCCTGGAACTGGAGTTACAGATGGTTGTTAGCCACCAGGTATGGAAAACTGTACCTGGGTCTTCTGCAAGAGCAGCCCGTACTCTTAACTGCTGAGCCAGCTATTCAACCCCTTGCTGGATTATCTTACCCATCACACCAATTACTAGATTTGAACAATGTTTTATTTGGTTTATATGAGTAAATATATCCCTAAAATAATGGATCATAGGAGAGTGGAGGTTTTCTATCACACATAATAAATGGTATTATTCCAAGTAGATGAAGAATGTCTTGTATAATCCAAACAGTCCATAGACTTATAAAATGTAAAGCATTTATGTATGTTGTATACATAAAAATGCCTCTCCACGTGCTATCTATTCATTGCTGAAAGCGTCGCATTTGCCCATTCCATGAGTAAGGTAAAATTCCCACATGAGTAGGAAGTCTCCTATGTGTCTCAGCTGGAAACCGTGTATACTGTGTATACCAGAATTTTGTTAAGTAACTTGATACCTCGCTGTGTCTCTATAAATCCCATATTTTACTGTTTCTTTCTGTAGTGATGATTGCCATCATTTTGGACTAGAGGAACCTAACTTCTCCCTGGCATACAGCATCTCTAAGGACATCGAGAGCTGTGCACAGATTTGGGCCCTTTATGAGGAGTTCCAGCAAGGATTTCAGGAAATGGCCAGTGAAGATTGGATTACTTTTCGGTTTGTTTCTAAAACTTTATTTTGATGCTTATGACTTGGTCATTTTGAGCAGTGTGTGCTTTAGTATGTGTTCTTGTTATTTTACAGGACTAAGACCTATATGTTTGAGGAATTTTTGATAGACTGGCATGACAGGTTAAGGAAGACTGAAGAGCATTCAGTTATGACAGTGAAGCTGCAGTCAGAAGTTGACAGATACAAAGTAAGCTGTTCTCTGGTCATTGAAAGTGGTGTTTGCTGCTCCTGTTTATGGTTTTACTGTTTAGTGTCTGAACCACAGTTTTAACTTGCTGTATTTTTCTGTTCAGTTCTTCCAGTGTGTGTAAAAGGGGAACCAGTACAGACTGTATAAAGCACAGCTATTTCCTCTTCTAGCTAGAAAGAAATTGTAAAGATGGAATTTAGAGTATTCATTTTGCGTTAATAAGGATTAAACCTGGGGCCTTGTGCAGTAATGAGGGTTAAAGCTAGGGCCAGGCAAGACTGCCAGCTGAACCTTATCCCAGCAGAACTTGCATTTGGCATTACAAGGTGTTTGTATATCCTAGGCAGCAGGGATACATTCCACATTGTGTTTTAGAATACATTAAACTACAAATGGAATTTGCATGTATTTATAGTAGTGTTTAATAAAGAATTATATATATAAAATTCTACGTAAAAATGTGATTGCAAAATTTTTAAGTCAGATAACAGTAATTAAAATTCTGAGAGCCAACATGAAGATAAGTAGCTTGTTATTTTGTATATCACAAAATGTGTGTTTGCTCCTTACTTTTTATTCCCTAATAGACTGCAGTTCCTATCCTGAAGTATGTGAGAGGGGAGCATCTTTCTCCAGACCACTGGCTTGACCTTTTTCGTCTGCTTGGCCTTCCCAGAGGGACTAGCCTAGAGAAATTGCTGTTTGGTGACCTGCTCCAAGTAGCTGATACAATTGTAGACAGAGCTTCAGACCTTAAAGTGAGATCTCTTTTACACATGGGACATTTGTTAATCTTTAAGTAAGACAAGTCAGAAGTATTTCTTCTGGTAAAGTAGTAACCGTGTTCTATTGGTCTATTATTTTTAATTAATAATACAACTGAATCTGTCAGCACTGAAGAGGAGGTTATAGAAACAGTAGTAGACTCCCCTTCTGAAAGAAATTAAAAATAGGAAATATTAACAGTCTTTTAGGGGAGTCAGCTATACTAATAAAGCTAGCAAATACAAATCATTTATTTAAAAAATTTAAATCGTGTTATATTGTGAATAAAAGCTAGATGACAAAATCAAGACAGCTAAGCTAATAAAAATGGTTGATCAGTCAGGTTTCAAAGCTGTCTTAAGGGCTGGAGAGGTGGCTCAGTGGTAGGAGACCGGGATTTGGTTCTCAGCACCCATGTGGCAGTTAACAGTTGTCCATAATTCCAGTTCCAGGGGATCTGACATACATGCAGCCATATTACTCATATACATAAAAAATAAATTAATTAATAAAAATGTTTCAAGTAAAATTAAAATTTCATGATTTTGTCAGGAATGGCAGACTTTGTGTATTGTGTTCTGGTGATTCATGATAAAACAGGAAGTTCTTGATGTCATATTTAATTTCCTATCAAAAATGCAAACCTTTGTCAGTCATCCTAGAACATGATTTTTAATCTGAGAGGTTTTGACATGATTCCTGCACAAAAATAACTGATTGTTAATCACCTTAGATACAAAGGAATTTACAGGAAGATTACCATAATATTTCTGTAGTTCTTTCTCCCAAATCCTGGCTTTCTGTAAAACGTTAAATAAGCCATACTAGCTTTGTCTGTTGTGGTAGATGCTTGAATTTTCTGTTATCATTTTGCTGTTTTATTTTTAATTTGTGTGTATGTGTGTGATATTATACATATTTGTCTGTGCATGCAGCGCATATGGAAGCCAGAGGTTGATACCACATATCCTCCTCTGGCTCTCCACTTTCATTTTTGAGGCAGGGTCTTTCATTTAACCTGGAGCTCACTGATAGGATAGTCTGGCTGACCATCAAGCCCCAGAGACCCTCTATCTCCACTCCCTAGCTCTGGGGTTACAGATCTGTCTTGCCTTGTCCAGCTTTCACTTGGGTGCTGAGGATCCAAATTCAGGCCTCATGCATGCAAAGCAAGCACTTTACCCACTAAACTTTATAGACAGGAAAAGCATAAGGCAGAAGTTTATATATACTTGGGTCATGTGAACATGGATACTTAATCTTTAATTTGCCTGATAAAATAACTAGTTATTTTCTAGGATTACATGCAAAAGATAATCCATTAAAATTTTTTCCTTATGGTGAAAATTCAGATGAAACGATATTTTTTATAAAGTACATGTGTGTATTTTGTATAGTTTTTCTTAGTTTTGTCTGTCCTCATTAGGCAGGGACTCATGCTGTCCATGCTGGCCTCCAACTCACCATGCTGCTGAAGATGACTCCTCATCTTCCTACCTCCACTTCCCAAGTGCTGGGATTGCAGGAATGGACTACCATAACCCAATAAAGTATATATTTCTTATGGTGTATTTTGGGATAATTAATTTTGAAATAACAAGTATGAATATTTTATGTTAACTAGGACTTAAATAGTCGAGCACAAGGTGAAGTTACCATCAGAGAAGCATTGCGTGAACTTGACCTGTGGGGAGTTGGAGCAGTGTTCTCACTGGTTGATTATGAAGATAGCCAAGGTCGCACCGTCAAGTTGATTAAAGACTGGAAAGATATAGTGAACCAGGTTGGAGATAATCGATGCCTTCTTCAGTCCTTAAAGGATTCTCCATATTATAAAGGTTTTGAAGATAAAGTGTCAGTTTGGGAAAGGAAACTTGCACAGTTAGACGAGTACCTGCAGAACTTAAATCATATTCAGAGGAAGTGGGTTTATTTGGAACCTATTTTTGGCCGTGGAGCATTGCCAAAAGAACAGACACGCTTTAACAGAGTTGATGAAGATTTTCGGTCAGTACAACCTCATAGACATAAACACATATGACAGACATGCTTTTCACTTTTACTGTAACATGCTTATTAGTACAAGAATTTGCTTTGACTTTATTGGTGTCCTTTGCAATATTCAGTCTGTTTTCTAGTCTTGCAATGCTGTTTTTTTTTTTTTTTTTTAATCTTTCAGGCATTTTTGTTTTGAACCATATTGGTCTGGTCTTGTCCAATCCCCTCCCCGTCTCTTTCCCTGCTAGTTCTAGTTCCTGTATCATATGGAGTCCCTTAAGGACCAAAGGCCTCCACCATCTTCACTAGTGTCAGAATCACTTCTATCAGCTGAGGCCTTGTCTCTAACATGTACATCCTCTGTTTCTCCTCCGAGCTTCAGATCTCTTAAGTATCCCAGACAGCAGGTCAGAGCTGAATTCTTCAGCCCCGCCTCCCTTTCACTGGTCCTTTCTCTTTCTGGTTCCTATCCCAATACATGCTACCAGCAAATTGTTGACTGCGGGGCTTACTGGCTATCTTGATACCTTCCACTTTCTCCAATCCCAAGTCAGTTGTTAGCATGTTTCTAACTTAATATGTCAATATGTCTCGTACTAGTACCATCTGTTCTTCTAATTTTATGCTGTTACTTTATCTCTCACGTGGCTGCTGCACTAACCTTCTGATGAGCTCTTTGAAGTTTTTCACACAGTAACTAGGATCAACACTTCAAAGTGATTATCGTCACTTTAATTTTACTCCTGTGGGTAAACTTCTCTATGTGTGGTGTCTCCACGCAGTAGGGGAAAAGCATGATCCTCCCCTTGCCGTTTCTCCAGCCTCTGGTGCTGTTCTGTTTCTGACACTGGTGACTCTAGCCTGTAGTTTCTTAGGCAGCAATAGCTGTTTTCTAGGATCCTAGCCTGAAGCTCTTCTTCCTATTTCCTGACTTTTTTTCCATCCTTCCTACCTCAGCTTTGATAACTTCCTCAAAGAGTATTAAGTTATAGATGGCCCTAATCATCACTGTGACAGTACTTTGTACTGTTGCTTTCTAGTGTTTGTTCTACTTTTATTTTAGATATTTGAGGCATTTTTAATGCCCTCTGTGTTATTGGACCATTAGCTCTAGAATGGGGACTTAGTATTTGCTGAATGAATAGGATTTGTAAAATTTGAAGAAAAAAAATTGTAACAACATTAATTTTAGCATGATCTATTAGAAACATAATAAATTACCATTAATTATGTGTTATTTCTGGTTTATTTGAAGCACATCAAAATACAATGTCTTTATTATTTTCAGCCAAAAACCTTAACATGATTGTGAAAATAATATTTTTTGTAGATCCATAATGATTGACATCAAGAAAGACAATAGAGTGACAACGTTGACAACTCATGCAGGGATCAGGAATGCTCTCCTCACAATCCTTGATCAGCTTCAAAGATGTCAAAAATCGTTAAATGAATTTTTGGAGGCACGTATTTTTTTCTTTTTTGGTCTTTTTGGGACAGTATCTCCCTGTAGTCCTAGCTGGCCTGGAACTCACTATGCAGACCAGGCTGGCCTCAAACTCACAGAGATCCACTTTTCTCTGCCTCCCACCTGCTGGGATTAAAGGTGTGTGCCCATCACATTGGCCCAAGGCATGCATTTTTTAAAACTGTAATAAACTGTGACACACACATTTTCTTAGTTATTTGAAAAGAGAGAAAGCCTCTTGTTTTTTTCTTTTCCTTTTTGTTAGGAAAAACGGTCAGCATTCCCAAGATTTTACTTTATTGGTGATGATGACTTGTTAGAAATCCTGGGCCAGTCTACTAACCCTTCAGTGATTCAGTCTCACCTGAAGAAGATGTTTGCTGGTAAGATTCATGCTGTCAGTAAATATTTACTGGGTTTTAATTGTCAGGTATAACATTAGGCCCTTGGGTAAATGTAGTTCATACACTCAGGATTTTCAGTTATAGGGAAGATAAATTGGTAAGTTGAAGAGGAATAAATCCAGTGTGCCAGTTGGTAGGATCAGCGTAAGTATGTGGTGTAGTGATAATGTCTGTGAGGGAATTTATTTCAGTTTGGGAACATTGTGGACAAAATGATGAAATTGGAAAAATATAGAGAGCCTAGTAAAAGGAAAAAGGGCTCGGCACAGGGCAGAGGCTGTGCAAGGCCCAGAAGTGGAGGGAACACTGAGGTGAAGGTGTGAGTGATGAAAGACCATCAGCAGAGATGCCCAGCAGGCTGCTAGTTGTTCAGGGAGACCAGAGTGGAGTGGGGAGAGTTGGGAGTTCTTTTCATAGTTGAAAGTTGAGGGATGGGAATAGGAAAGATCACCTGAGGAAAATGGGATCAGTGCCGCTTGCTTTCCTGCTTTGAGTCACTTTAATTGGGTGTTGATGGCAAATGGGATAGGTTTCAGAAAGTGATGGTTTTCTCATCTATTTCACTTGTTTGGAAAAGAGATATGTTTCAAATTAACTTTTAAGAAGTAATTTTTAAAAATATACTTTGTTATAAATATATTTTATTATTTTTATTTTATGTGTATGAGTGTTTTACCTGTATGCATGTAAGTGTACCTGTGTTGTGCAGTGCCCACAGAGGTCAGACAAGGGTGTCAGATACCCTGGAACTGGAGTTAGGGATGATTGTTACCTGCCATGGTGATGTTGGGAATTGAACTCCAAGAGCAGCCAATGCTCTTAACTGCTGAGCTATCTCTTTAGCCTCTTAAGAAGTAATTTTTAAACCATTTTTATCTATAGTCAGAGATTAGCAAACTGTAGCCCATGGGCCAAAGTCTGTCTTACTATCATTTTTTAAAATAACATTTTATTGAAATGTAATCATACACATTGGTTTTACTTATTGACTGTGGTTTCTTTGATGCTCTGAACTAAGAGTTGAGTAGATGACAGGGAAACTGGTCCATAAAACCTAGAATATTCTCCCTAGTCCTACCTATGAACAGGTGTATTTGCCAGTGCTTGGTATCTGAAGCTGGGGTGTGTGTGTCTGCCTGTAACACTATACTGTGTAACCACCACTTGATGACACAGAACAGTTCCAGCAGCCCAGAGAGTTCCCTCATGCCTGTTTGCAGTCATCTTCCCACTCCACTCTGTTAGTTTTAGTACCTCATATAAGTAGATCCAACCATTATATGTTCCTTTTGTTTCTTTAAGGTTACATTGACATGTCCTGGGCATTGGGTACAATCCAGAAAAAAGGATTAGGTCCTGAACACATTTGTGTAACGGTCAGCAGTGTCTTCTTATGTACTCATTTGTGTGTGGTGGTGTTTGCTTAGAATGACAGTTATACCATACCTGCAACTACATTTCACTCTTCTGTTGCTAAATAGTCTTCCACTGTTTGACTGGTGCCACAGTTAGACCCATTGGCATGGTGATGAGTTTATTCATTCGTCTGCTTGGCTTTGGAATTGTTTCTAGTTTGTTTATTCATCTTTTAGCTTTGGAACAGCCAGATCTGTTTCCATTCACCTGCTGATAAATTTATCTATTATTCACCTTTTGGGCTTTTGGATTATTTCCAATTTTGGTTAAGAAAATAAAGCTTGTGTGAACATTCATACACACTTTACCTAGAAAAGTGTTTTTATTTTTATCATGTAAATAGTTATAGTATTTCTTTAGCTTTAAGACTTTCTATACCATCCCTAAGAATATATGAAAGTGAGGCAAGTTCTGACTGATCAGCATTAGTTGATTAGTATGTCTAACATTCTTTCTGGAAAATTATGAGAGTGAGTGAATAAACATACAAATATGTACATAAACAGAAAAACTACCAGTGAATGGTTTCATATATAGTTGGATGTTAATAAATATTTTAGAATAGTAATAAGACTTTCCAATGACAGAGTATTTTTTTTCTCTTCATTAGGACATTTAAATATGAGGAATACTACCATGCACATTATGTCATTACATTATAACCCTATTGTGTAATGTCTCAGGAGGTATATAATGTGAGAGTGTGGGTGTACATCTGTCATTATGTCATATATGTTATAATCCTATTGTGTAATGTTTAGTTGTTTAGTGGGGTATATAATGTCTGTGTGTCATATTTATCATCCTTTAATACTTTTTCATTTATTACTTTTAGCTACATTGTGTGTGTGTGTGTGTGTGTGTGTGTGTGTGTGTGTGTGTGTCTTTGTTTGTGCGCACATACAGTGCTGGGGATGTGATCCACCTCTTGCTAGACAGGTTTTGTACCACTGAGCTGCATCCCAGCCCAAACTGTTGCTTTTATATTATAGGCATTAACAGTGTCTGCTTTGATGAAGAGTTGAAATACATAACTGCAATGAAATCCTTAGAGGGAGAAGTTGTTCCTTTAAAAAATAAAGTTCTTCTATCAAATAATGTAGAGGTGAGCAGTTCTTTTTCATGTGTGAAAGTGAAAAGAATGAACCATATGAAATTGTATAATTGAGTCATTTTTTAAGGTAGAATTTGTTAATGTAGGTTTCTAGGAAAAAAAAAATGATTCGCCTTGTTATCGTCAGAAAGTTTTGGCATTCAAAAGAATATTGCTTTTTAGTTTTTTGAAATATAGCATGCAATTATATAAGGAACTTTAAAATTCACTTTAAAGATGATTTAGGTAAACGAGCTGGAAAGCAGTCTGTTTACAGAACAGCCTCTTTGCTAGAAAGTGAACTGTTCAAAGGCCAGTAATGGACATACAGTTAAAGCTAACGATAGTTTGTAGCATGTTGATTTGTAATTTTCAGGTTCACATTTAGTTGGGCCTTGACATTTGATGGGCTGTTGAGTGTGTAAATGAGGTGATTGAAAGCATTGGAGTTGGCTGGGTAGCTCCCCTCTTGGTTGAGTTTGGCGTTTCTCTTTTCTCAGTTTTGTGGCACAGTGGACAGAGGAGGAACCTCAGCTTTAGTGTATCTACAGCAAAAGAGGAGCTCAAATTCTGGAAGCTGGTGATTGGCAGAGCAGGTGTCTGTGGCCTCACTGGGAGGCTGATTCTTGCTATTTTTTTCTTCAGACACAGTCTTGCTAAGTAGCTTTGGCTGGCCTGGTACTCATTATTTAGACCAGGTTGGACTCAGGCAGTCATCCTGCCTCAGTGTATTGAGCAGTAAAAACAGTTCAAAAGTCACCATGAAGCCTTCAGATTTCCACTCTTTAACTTCGGTGACTTTTGAACTGTTTTTACTGCTGGAAAGTACCTTAGAGATGAATGGAAAGCTGGAACATAGAGTAAATTTAGGAAGTAACGTTGACACCATGACTTGTAGTTTTTGCCTTTATTTTATTTACAAATGATAAACTGCTAAGTAGTGTTTCATAATCAATTTCTGTTTTTAAAAAGTATCATAATTAGAGCTGGGGGTGGTGGTGCATGCCTTTAATCCCAGCACTCGGGAGGTGGAAGCAGGCGGATCTCTGTGAGTTCAAAGCCAGCCTGGTCTACATAGTGAGTTCCAGGACAGCTAGGGCTACAGGGAGACCCTGTCTAAAAACAAAACAAAACAAAAAAAGTGTCATAATTTAACTGTGTGTGTGGGAGGGTAGGAATCCATGCTTTCTCCATGCTAACAAGTGTTCTGATACTCAGCTATACCCCCAACCCATTTTAACCTTATATCAGCTTAAATTTCTTTTTAAATTTTTAATAACTACATGATTAGAAGAAGCATTTCATTATAGCTTTAATATATTCAATAACACACTCCAGAACAAGAGTACATCTCTTTCACAAGTGACTGTAAGTTTCTAGGTTCACAGTTGAATTAATACAGTTGCACAATATTGAACTCAGTATAAGCCCTGTAAGACCTAAAATCGAATGAGTTTTGAACCTTTAAAAAAGATCTCCATTTCATTTTAGAATATATTGTTCATTGCAGAAAGACTCATTGTTTTTGCTACTAACATTGAGATGTTGGCACATGCATCTCTAATCTGTATGTGTGTGATTTATCACTAGTCATAATCGGTTGCGCTTGAATCCTTGGCGTCTGTGCATGCCTATAAAGTCATTGGGTAGATTTCAATGGTAATGTTTATCACCTCTACTAATTAACATGACATAAATTTCCATATATCAGCTTAAACTTTATTATGTTACCTATATTAACCAGTGATAGTCCTAGCTAGCCACAGATGGGAGTTTTCTTGTTCACCATCGTCTCAAGGAGTTAAATGTTTTCAAATTATTTAAACCACTTATCAATAAAGAATCATGTCGCATGTAATACATTTGAAGAATGTGATCAGTAAGGACTTTATAATCCCCTTTTCCAAAATGAAAGAATATGGTCAGTCATTAGATCGCATATTTATTTTAAGATGTGTACATGTTATTTTCCAATTTTATTTTCAGGCTTGGTTGAATGATTTGGCCTTGGAAATGAGGCAAACTTTGAAACAGTTGTTGAAAGAATGTATTACTGCTGGACGAAGTTCACAGGGTGCCATTGACCCTTCTCTGTTCCCTTCACAGGTAAGGGATCTTGTGTCTGAGATATAGGTAGGAATGGTGTTATGGATAGGTCCCTTATCTAGGGGTCAGGTGGCTCAGGTAACTGGCTTCCCTGTTCTCTGTCCAATACTTAACATTGATATAATCCTTGGCATCTGGGTCTCTGTTCTTTCAACTCTGAAATGTGGGGAGGAGCTGCCTAGGAGTGAGGTGGTCCTTTTGTTCCATCACTTGCTGTAATTCAGATACATCGAAGCAAAGATGTGCTGAGTTCAATTGCAGATTTGAAAAATATGTCTTTTCCCAAATTTATAAAGTATTCCTAAGCAAATTCATCTTTGAAAAATAGTTTTTTTCTTTCTCAGAAGCCATTGACTCTTTTATGGACATAATATAGAGACAGGAACCTGAAGCCCTGAAATCAAGGTTGAATACAATAAGACATGGAAATGACTAGCTTGAGAGCAGCTTTCTTAGATTATTCTTTAAAGTGTAGCATACAGTATTTTTATTGTTTTTCACTTGAGGATTTTATATTCATGGGCAGATTATGAGATTTTTCTGTAACTTGCTCACTAATGTAAATGGTTGATTATCCCAGGACTGTGTTTGATAGGTCCGTAGCACAGAAAACACAATATTTTAATCGCATTTTAGGTAATGGTTATACACTAGTACTCAGTTGTAGATCCATGAGAAAACATATGCTTAAAATAGAATAAGCTTAAAACAGTTTCCATAATTTCCTTTCTGCATATAAGTATATGATGCCTATTTTCTTTAAAATTGATTGGCAGGCCCGTGAAGTGTCTGTTTGGTAAGGCTCCTTGCTGCCAAGTCTGATGACATGAGTTTGATCCCTAGAACCCACGTGGGAGAAGGAGAGAACAGACTCACAGGTGCTGTCCTCTGATCTCCTGAGGTTTCACGTGTGAGTGCACAGACACAGAGGGACACACACAGACACAGAGGGACACACACATACAAATACATAAATATATTTTTTAAAAAGTGAATGGAACTTAGAGAATGTGCTCTGTACCCCTCCAGTACTCATTCAGTTGTTTCCCCTGGGGAGATGTCTGCAGTGATGTATCTGAAGCCATTTTTTCCTAAAAGGCTTAAGATAGATTGGTCTAATCTTTATTTTTCATTGTTCATAATTCTGGAGCTGGTACTGAGGTAGAGGGTGTAAGTTAGAAGGTTTTTAGTGGCACTTCATAAAAGTAAAGAGATACATATGTTAAGGGCTGCAGTAGGTTGTAAGACATGCACTGGTAATCACCCACAAGTGTATATTACAAGATGATTTTATCGTTTTAAATTGTTAAATTTCATAAGCTTATCTAAAACATACACTGAAAGTACAAAAACATTTCATGTAGAAACCATTTCATGTGAAAAGACTTTTTCTAGGGTGAATTTTAGCTCAAATATATGTATATATATACATATATATTCATATATATCCATAGCTATCATTCTGTATATTAAAATGTGAAGACAGCAGGTCCTGGACAGCTTAATGATGTGAGGTTTTAATCCTGTTTTTTTTTTTTTTTAA
>NW_008329031.1:790781-807400 GCF_000622305.1 Nannospalax galili
GTAGTTCACATACATGTTCACAAGACAAATAAGCATTAACAGTATGTTATCTAGTTAAGAATAATTTTTCTCTTTATTTCATAGATACTATGCTTAGCAGAGCAGATTAAATTTACTGAAGATATAGAAAATGCCATCAAAGATCATAGTCTTCATCATATTGAAACACAGCTTGTCAATAAGTTAGAACACTATACCAATGTTGATACCGGTTCTGAGGACCCAGGAAATGCTGGTATGCAAACTGCGCTCCATTTTCTGCCAGCATTAGAGCTGTTTGAACATTGTTCTGTCTTAAGTCATCTATTGTGTGTGCTGTGTCCATTCACCAAACCACCCATCCATCCATGTAGTTTTGATGAGTGTGAATTACAACATACTTAACTTTTTATGTTGTACTTAGAATCATCAGTAAGGTCCTACTTGAAACAGAATGTGCCATCTTTACCCCACATGTGTTCCTTCACCCCTTTTGTGGTTTGTCTTCACATTACACTCATATGCAGTCAACACTCCATGAGATTATAATTTTTGTTTTTAACTCTCAAGCGTATTTTAAGAGTTGAGAGGAAAAGACTGATCTAGCTGTAAGACTAAATGTTTACCATTCTGTGGCCTTTCCTTCAGTCCGGATATTCCAGGCTTCTATCTGGTACCATTTTCTCTCTGCTGAAGAGCTTCCTTTAGTGTGTCCTTTTCACCTCAGCTCCTGACGGGTGTTTCACTGGTTGTCGTGGCTGGTAGTTCACTCAGCATTTTAAAATATCATCCACTCTATTTTGACTCCTGTGTTTTCTGATATGGTGTACAATCATTTGAATCATTGTCTTGTATAAGTAACATGTTCATAATCATTGTATTTTGTCAGTATTCATGACTTAATCTTTGTATTTATCTTTCAAGAGTTTAATTATCATGTTTCTGGCCATGGATTTCTTTGCACTTACTCTCTTTGGGGTTCTCCGAGCTTGGCTCTACAGGTTTATATTTATCCCACAGATATTTGGGGAAGTTTTGGTCATTAGTTTTTCTTTTTTCATATCATGTATTTTCTTTTATCCTTTTGAGCTTTCCATGAGGTGAGCATTAGATCTTTAGGCATTCATCTGTAAGTGTCTTAAGTTTTGTTCAACTGTATAAAAATACTTTTGTTCCTCTCTGTTCAGAGTGGATGGTCTCTGTTGTTCCAGCATCAAATCCACAGCCATTTTCTTCGTTTCTTTCCACTTTAATATTGAGTCGATTCAGTGATTTAAAAAGGTTATGTAAAAAAAGAAGACACGAAATTGGGAGGGGGTGGACAGATGACGGTAGGTTTGTTAGGAGGAGGAAGGGGCATAAAGATGATCAAAGTACATTGTGTGAAATTTCTAAAAACTTAATGTATTTTTTTTTAATTTGTGAAGCTAGAAAAAAATAATTTTGTAGTTTTCAGTCATAAAATTTCCATTTTGTTTTTCACAGTTTTACTTTTTTTGTTGACTTTCCTTTTAAAAGTGATCATTAGTTTTTGGAGCATTTCTTTTTTTTTTTTTTTTTTTTTTAGTAAGAGATCCATGAATAAAAGTCAATGTGGCATGCAAAGTACTGGTCCTAGTAGTAATTCGTTTTATCTCACTTTTCTATAGTTGAGCTGACTTTGATCTCTTGATTCTTCTGCCTCCCCCTCCTGAGTTCTGGGATTATAGGCGTGCACCATCACACTCAGCTTTGGTGAGCACTTTTAAAATAGTGCTTTCAAAAAGTCTTTTATAGTCTTTTCTAACATCTTCATCTTACTACTGGTACCTGTTAATTATCTTTTCTTACGTGGGTTCAGATTTTTTTTGGTTCTTTGCATGCTTAATAATTGTGAATTGTGTCCTTGACATTTTGTATTGTGTTATGAAAATATGGGTCTTATTTAAATCCTCAGAGGAAAGCTGATATTTTTCTTTTAGTAAGTGTCGTCAGGCATAGCTTCTCTGGGTTAGGGCTCCAATGCCAGTTTCTGTTTTTAACTCTGCACAGTGCTTTTGGAGTCTGATCTACATGTGTACCTGGCAATGGTCAGTTTTCAGTTTTCGAAGTGTCTGGCTTATAATCCTAGAATGGGATTGCTTAATACACAGCATGGAGTTAATAAACAAGTTCCAGTGTCCTCCTCCCTGGACTTTCCCATATGTCTCTGCTTCCCTTCTGGACCTTTGGCCAGGAAGTTGAGTTTTCATGTATTTATTGTCTTTTGTACTCTTTGTGAACTCATGTATTTACTGGGCCCGTTGAGGGGAGGCAGAGAGAGGGAAAAGAACCACAGGGCTAGCCCTTTTCTCCTGGGCACCCAGTTCCTCTGATCATAGAGGAAGATGTCCTTCTCTCAAGAGTTTCACACCTCTGGGTCCTGATTGTCAGAACAGTGAGACATTAGGAGACCTTTCCAGTTTCTCAAACATGAGCTAAAGGCCTTTTAGACTTCTCTTTCTGCACCACTCTGTTTCTGACTGTACTGGGTCCAGAATTGGGGATACCCAAGAAGAAAAGAAAAAGAAAATGATGTAAATTTCCTATTGGCTTGTGGACTGGAGAGACCAAAAGAGGAAAGGAAAAAAAAATGCTATAATGTTCCGCCTGGCACGCTGACTGTTCTAGCCGGTCCTCTTCCCTGGTTTGCTGTTCCTTACTTTTCAGAGTCCCAGATAGCCGTTCAGTGCAGAGTTTTCACTGTGTTTAGAGGGAGAGAAAGAAAGTGTGTGCTTACTCCTTTGAGCCCCTCTTACTGAATTTCCATGCCTTAATTTTTATGATTTTTCTTATTTATGTTGTCTTTTTGCTTTGCATGACTTGTTTTATTATAGCTTCAAATGGCGCTTGAAATCTCCTTTCAGCCCTCACTTATACAGCATAACTGCAGAGTACATGACTCGTAGTCTAACATTGTTTCCTTTCTTTATGTATAGAATCAGGCATTCTGGAACTTAAACTTAAAGCACTAATCCTTGACATTATTCATAATATTGATGTTGTGAAGCAATTAAACCAAGTTCAAGTTCACACAATTGAAGACTGGGCTTGGAAGAAACAAGTTCGATTTTATATGAAAAGTGACTATATGTGTTATGTTCAGATGGTGGATTCCGAACTTCAGTACACTTACGAATACCAGGTAGGAGGACTTGATGTGCAGAATACTTGACTTTTCTAGGTAGAAATTACCCGAAGGAAATTGCTTTTGGAAGACATAATTATTTCCATTTTACTATTTTTTTAAAAAAGTTTTACCCTGTTCTTTTGCATCAGAATTTACACAGTGTAATATAATAAACACATTATTCTACTTACAAAATTATTGACATCCCAGTGTTCTGCTGTGAGTTCTCTAAAATGTCCCTTTCCATTGATTGGCATTTGTATTGAATTTTAACTTATCTTTAATCCAAGGAGAATTGTATGCGGACAATTTCAGTAGAAGCAATTTAGTCTGTGCTTCCTTATACAAGGTTATAGCAATTGCAAATATGCTAGAATATGTTTGCTAAATGTTTTCGGTTTGTAAGATAAAGTATAAAAAATCTAGTTCACGTAGCTTGTTCTAAAAAAATCCAGTTGAATCCTCTCCGCCCCTTTCTATCATAATGAATTAGTCATCAGACTAATGTTGCAAGAATAGCTAGTGGACACTTACAAAGGGAATGCATTTTTAGACCCAAATCCTATAAATAGCTGAAAGAATTGGGTTGTATTTTTCCTATCGTCTAGTAGACATTTTGAGACTTATTTGTTAAATTAATTAATTTAACAAAAATTTTAAGGATTATTTTCACTTCAAGGTCTCAGGAAATAAGCATGAATTAAAAATATGAAGTGGAATATATGCTGTATAACAATGCAGTTTTGGATTTGTTTGTCTTCACATTATCTTGGTGCCATTACCAAGACTGAGAGAGACTATTTGGAAAGTTAGCACTGGTTAAGTATTTCAAACTACAATGAATCACATGCCTGAGAAACGGCTACATTTCATTTCAGTTCATGCTTTTCAAAGTGCCTTTCACTAAGAAAAATTTTGGATGCTTTTGTTAAAAAAGTAAATCTTTTTGTTGCATATGTAGCTTTTTAGCTCAGCTAGCATATTACGTTTGTAAATGCAGTGTTTGTGGAGTAGGACAAGAGCGCACTGATGTCATGCTTCCCTATGTACGTAGGGGAACGCTCCCAAGCTGGTTTACACGCCACTGACAGACAAATGCTACCTCACTCTCACGCAAGCCATGAAGATGGGCCTTGGAGGAAATCCTTATGGACCTGCTGGAACTGGAAAGACGGAATCAGTAAAGGCATTAGGGGGACTTCTTGGAAGACAAGTCTTAGTTTTTAATTGTGATGAGGTACAAAAAATAATTCCCAAATATATTATGTTAAATGTTTGCATTGTTTTTCATGTACATACATATGAAACACTCTGTTAAAAGTCATTCCTTTGGTTGGTTGACTGTGATGTGTTACTCTGTTGCCTCTCCTCCTCCCTCAGCCCCTTGGTTCCCAGGGTTACAAATGTATCATATCATCACATTCAGGTTTCGAATCATTCTACGTTTTTTTTTTTTTTTTTTTGTCTTTTTGAGCCAGTGTCTCTCTGTAGCCCCAGCTGTCCTGGAACTCACTATGTAGACCTGGCTGGCCTTGGAACTCACAGAGATCCACCTGCCTCTGCCTCCCGAGTGCTGGATCCACCATGCCCAGCCTGAATCATTCTACTTTTAAATCACCTGAACACAGAATTTATTTGACAAAGCATAGAGGAGTTGTACATAGTATAGGTCTAAAACTTTGCTAAGGAGAAGTATTGTGAAGAAATATTTTTAAATGCAGAATGAAGGTTTGTGTTACATTGAAGACAAATGTTTTCAGTAAAGACAATACTGAATTGGAAAGGAAAAATCCTAAATACATTTAATGTTTTCAGAACATTTTGTATAAGATTTGTACTCTGAGTTAAGGAACAACTAAAATGAAATATTATATTTGCTCATTCTGTGTCCTAGTGAAAATACTTCCCTTGCAACTGCCCTGAAAGAGTAGCTTCTTAGTGTGTGTGGTGTTCCTGGTCCACCCCTCCAACCCTGTCCTAGGCTTTCCTTGACACTGGGTCTCTCTATGTAGCCCAGACTGTCCTGGTATTCATCATTACAGTCCCAGCCTCTGAGTGTAGAGATACAGGCATGCATTGTTTATTTTATAGTGTATGAGTGTATTGCCTGCATGTGTGTAAGTGCACCCATGTCATGTATTACACAGTACATGGGAGGTCAGAAGAGTATCTGTTCCCCTGTAACTGTAGTTATAGATGATTGTTAATCACCTTGTTGGTACTACGATTCGAACTCAAGTTCTCTGCAAGAGCAGTCAGTGCTCTTAACTGCCGAGCCATCTCTCCAGCACTGATTTTTGATAATTTTTAATGAAAATTATTTTTGTTATTTTTTTAAGGGCATTGATGTGAAGTCAATGGGCCGAATATTTGTTGGCTTGGTAAAGTGTGGGGCCTGGGGTTGCTTCGATGAATTTAATCGATTGGAAGAAGCTGTCCTCTCAGCAGTGTCTATGCAAATACAGACCATTCAGGATGCCTTGAAGAATCACAGACCTGTATGTGAGCTGCTTGGCAAAGAGGTAGGGGATGTGCCCTAGAACCAGTTCTCTCAGCACTGCAGTTGCTAATCTGTGACTGTGGGATGAGCCTGTTCACCTAGGAAGTGGCTCGAAGGTGATTAACCATCACCATCACCTTGCATGTAGAGCTAAATGCATTGTCTCTTAGTGTTTGGTTCAGCCTTTTGAAGGAAGTGCTGCTATCAGTTTCCTACTTTATGGATGAAGAAACCAAGATTTATTAGTAAATGTGTAGGGATCCTTGATCTGAATCCAGATGTGCCTAATTCTGAAAGCATATATTTTCATCATTGTTTGACATGAATGTCAAACACACACTGTAAGTAAATAGACTTTCATATGAATTATCCCCTCTTAAACATTCAGTCTTGAAAGACCAACTATGAAGGAATCCACTGCTTAAAGCAGTGGGTTTTTAAGGTGCTTATTACATTAGGATATGCCTAGAGTATTGGGGGTTGCTGTTTGCTAAGACGTTTGCCCTATGTATAGAAATATGTCACATAAAAATTCCCTTGGCAGAATATAATTTCAAATCTTTGATGCTTGAATTCTAAATTAATGTTTCAGGTAGAAATAAATTCTAATTCTGGAATTTTTATCACCATGAATCCTGCTGGAAAAGGTTATGGAGGAAGACAGAAACTTCCAGATAACCTTAAGCAGCTTTTCAGACCAGTGGCTATGTCTCGTCCAGACAATGAACTCATTGGAGAAGTGATTCTGTATTCAGAAGGTTTCAAAGATGCTAAGGAGTTGGGAAGAAAATTGGTCTCTCTTTTCAACCTGTCGAGGTGGGTGCTTCTGCTTTCAGTTCTTCACATTTTGTGTTTCTAACGATGGTGTTTTCATTTCCTATTTTCCCAGTGTTTGCAGTGGTTTTCTGTTGGTCTTTTTATTATACTCAAAATGCAGAGTGAAAGATTTTACTTTGAATAAAATCTTTATCAAAATGATTAATTTTCTTGTCATTAATTTGACAATACATTAAGTATTTATATTGTAGTGTTCTAGCTAATGATTCTAGCCGGCCCCTTAGACACTATACGTACTTCCATGTTTTAGTTTAGTGAAAGGTATTACTTTTTAGTTTATTGGACAACCCAGAGTTCTGATTTATATCTCTTAATAGATATTTGGGACCTAGGCAGTATTAGAAGTGAGAAAGCAAGCTGGGTTATCATAGGTTTTAGGAGGGATTGCCACTTAGCATCTTAATAGCATAATTGCTATGACGGGTTTGCTCTGTGAGCTCTTTCTTCAGTAGCTTGCTTGAGTACTTGTTTTCTGATTGATTCTCTTGTATAGATGAGTAGAAAATAAATATCAATGTCTGTGCATCAGTAATGCTATTCTATGTCTCTTTGGATGTGATAATGAAAAGAATTTCATACAGAAATTAAGCTTTCCACATCTTGACTTCAGGGAACTTTTGACACCTCAGCAGCATTACGATTGGGGGCTGAGAGCTTTGAAGACAGTTCTGAGAGGGAGTGGGAATCTTCTCCGACAGCTGAAGAAGAATGGCACTAAACAGGATGGTATGCTTGAGTACTCCCATCATAACACCTCATTAAAATCAGCTTGAATTGAAATAGTTTCTGTTATAGAAGGTTGTAGATTCAAAGTAAACAATTTCTGTAAATTTTGCCAAGTTAGTTTTTGCTGGTCATTAACACCTTACATTAGTATGGTACATTTTCCCAATTAATGAAGCAATTTGATTATATTATTTTAAAAATAAAGTTCAGATATTATCCTGATTTTCTATAGCTTTAACCTGATGCCCTATAAGAAAATTTAAGCACACATTAATTATGAAGTCATTGTGACATGTAAAAGAATAGTCAAATCCACTTGCTTTTAAACTTAATGTTGATTAGAATTACCTAGTGAGACTAGATATGGTGATGTCTACCTGTAATCCCAGAATTCAGGAGGTGGACACAGAGAATAGTAGGTTCAAGGCCAGTCTGGGCTACTCTGACTACTTTGAGTGAGTTCCAGGCCAGCCTGGGAAACGAGGATCCTGTGTCAAGACAAACAGAACAATCTTTACAACCCAAGGGGAAAAAAATCAACTGGTGTCTTTTAAAATCACAGGTTGCAGAACACTTCCCTCAAAGCTTCTAATTAGGTCAAAGCTTCTAATTAGGTTCAGTGGAGCATGAAACTTTATTCAGTCTTAATGGAAACATTAGAAACGCATTGAGATTTTTTTTTATTCTAAAAGATGAAGATAATATGTTGTGATTACACTGGGCTTTTAAAGGAAAGAAGGCCCAGGCAAGGTGCTCTGCCGATCACATTGTAGTGCAGGTCCATGGCCACTGCTGACATCAGCTTGGAATGTTGTCTTCGATCCCTTGCTGAAGCTGTGTGGGCCCATCCTCTACTGGACACTCATTTCCCTGTTCCTGCTTCCTGGCTGTGCGCATGTGAAATCAAGGTCACCTGTGAAGTGAGGCGGCCAGGGTTAAGCTCTGCCTCTCAGTCTGGTGGTTCTCCTTCCTCATTTATGTACTTATTAAGCTGTTTTTGTCAATGTGCATTCATACTTTGCTCACATACACAACAGTTTTTCAGATTTAAAAGATACGGTTTCCCATGTGCATGAACACATGGCTTCTAGGAAGCCTGCATTTTCGTCATCTTCAGGGTGGTATAAAAAATTAAGACACTGTTTCAGTAAGGGACAGAATAGCAAAAGGATTGCATGACACTACCAATCTGTGTTTTAAGTGGTCAAAGTATACATCTTAAAAGAGTAAATTGCTGGGGCTCTCTTACTAGGTTGGCACATGAAAGGATTGGATAGTTGTTTTGAGAAAAGCTTAAACAACTACTTTATATTTTTCATGATTTTGATGAAGAAACATTCAAATTACACCTGTAGTAAATAAAAATGGATTATGATTAGTGCTTGAAATAAACTCAGGGAAGCCAAGCTGCATTATATGTATTCAAACACAGTGGTTTTGAGCAGCTCTGGGGGAAGTACCAGGCCAAATACCGTTGCTTTGCCTTTGTCTATTTTTATACCTTAGACCCTTATATCCTGAAAAAGAAAAATATCGTGATGATGCTAGTATTTGTATTTAGTCTAAGAATGGGTTTGTGAATCAATTAAATCAGAGTTACCAAAGGTTTCTGTTTAGTGTGTTATTTTAGGACATAAACTTTGTAAATTGTGGGTATTTTTGGAGAGATACTTTAATGTAGAATGGGTGTACTTGAATTTGAATCTCAGACTTAATGTCCCCATATGTAAAACTGAAGTAATGATAGCAATCATTTGTAACCTGCTCTAGTATTTTGGGATCATATGACGTAAAAGGTAAAGTATTACACAAATGCTAAAGTCTGCTACACTGGGATTCAAATCCTATGGAGTTCATAATCAATGATACTTGTTGTAAGCAATCAAAAGATAGAAAAGGGGCTGGAGAGTTGCTCAGTGGTTAAGAACACTTAGTTCTCTTGTAGAGGACCTGGGTTTGGTTCTCAGCACTTGCATGTCAGCTAACAATCATCTATAACTCCAGTTCCAGGGGATCCAATGCCCTCTTCTGGCCTCTGTGAACATTACATGCATGGGTACATTTAAAACATGCAGACAAAACAGTCATACACATTAATATGAATAAATGCAAATTTTAAAAAAAAGAGAGAAGTGTGTCAGTTATCATGGTTTACTACCTTTAAATGTGTTTATCTTGTCATTTAATGATTTCTAATGCATGCCAAGAGTATATTTAATGTAAAATATGTTTTTGATTTAGTTGATTAAAAACAATTTTCAAACCAAACTTTTTCTGTAGCTAATGAAAGTCATATTGTGGTCCAAGCATTGAGGCTTAATACAATGTCAAAGTTGACATTTACTGACTGCACCCGCTTTGATGCACTGATTAAAGATGTCTTTCCTGGAATTGACTTTAAGGAAGTAGAGTACAATGAACTCAGTACTGCCTTACAGCAAGTCTTTGAGGAGGCCAGTTATGAAATCATACCCAGTCAGGTAACTGTCTGGAATGTTTTGTAATGTATCAGTGCTTTTTCCTTCTCAGCCCTTAGTAATGACCCTTACTAGTTATCTTGCGATTTAGTTTTCATCCTACTCCTTTAACGTTGCCTGCTCAGGAAAGCTTCTTGGCTCTTCAGCTTCTGATTAGGACCTCTTCCTATGTTGTTTCATTACTTCTGTTATACATGCATATTAAATATTATGTATTTAGTTAGTATTGATTTTTGCCCACCAGATGTAATCTCCATGAGAGTTAGCATCCATGTATGTTTTTGCTCCACATTTTATCCCTGCTGCTCATGACAGTATCTCGTCGTAATAGATATATTGTATGTACTTTTGCTTATTGATTACAGTATGATCTAGTTTACACTTTGGTAATTGCCTAGTAGAAATTATTCTTAGAGAGTCTCTTTATGTAGCACGGATTATTATTCAAAAATGAACGTTTCCTTCCAAATTTTGTTGGAGAGAAGTAGAATATGAATTAGCAACTTAATAAAGTCATGTATTGTATTTGAATAAACATATGATTGAGGAAAATAAAGGATATATATTTTCAAATTTGTGAAAAGCACCCTGTCTTTAAAAGACAAATACTATTCAGATTTATTTAGTTAGTGGTCTGAAGTTTTATCTTCTACTGGAGAGATCTAAGATGAATTTACATGTTTCTAATAGGTGTTTGCAGAATGAAACCAGAACTGGGATTGAGTATTATGACTCACATATGAACATATTTCTTTCCTACCAGATCAAGAAGGCTTTAGAATTGTATGAACAGTTATGCCAGCGGATGGGAGTTGTTATCGTTGGTCCAAGTGGTGCTGGCAAATCTACCCTCTGGAGAATGTTAAGGGCAGCACTTTGTAAAGTTGGCAAAGTAGTAAAACAATATACTATGAACCCTAAAGCTATGCCTAGGCATCAATTATTAGGCCATATTGACATGGATACAAGAGAATGGTCTGATGGTGTTTTGACAAATAGTGCTCGCCAAGTAGTTCGTGAACCTCAAGGTTGGTCTCATTATTTTACTTAACTCTTGGAGAATCATATAATCTTTATAAAGTTGTTCTTATTAAGGCTTATATGTGACTATAAAGTACCTAATGGTATCACTGAACACCATTAAATTGTTGGTTCGAATAACTTTGAAATTGGAATGGTAAAGCAATAGATTTCCTGCTCTAAATTTTCTAGACTTGGTTTTGAAGATAATTTTTTTTCATCAGAATCAGAATAGATGACTTTTTTATCAAGTCTTAATATAATTAGAAGTTGTTCATTTATGGTAGTGGATGAAATATTCAGAAGTCTGAGCCATTAAAGATCATATGCTACTTTTCCCATGTTCTTACTGCTGATGTTTTGATCCTTTAATTTTTTCAAAAGTCTAAGTACAATTTGAACTGCTCATTTTAGGCAGAGTATTAAAACCTGTTTTCACAACCTGGTCATATTCCCCTACCTCATTCAAGTCGTCTTTCAACACACTGAAAAAAATAGTAGTAAATGTTTTGTTTCTCATTTAGGACACTGAAAATTGAGTTTCCTGCATTCTCTAAAAGAGACATTCCATAGCCAGCATTTACGTATTTTCATGACATGGTAGAAGACAAAAGTCTGAAGCTTTCTTAGCAGTTTCTCATGGAAACAGAAATATCCATCTCATCCATCACTGGTCTGGAAACGGACATCACCAAATCTGTGTGTTTAGAGATAACTAGGGCAGGACTCCATGAATTGTGACTGGGCTTTGGCTGCACAGGCAGGACTGCCCATGGGTTCTCCACCACATCTGTAGCACTACTTCCCATGACAATTTTAAGCTTACTCAACTTTGGTCTTTGGTCTGGAAATCAGTTATAAATAATAAGGTAGTTTATTCCTTATGTTTAACAGCTACAGCATCTGGCATATACCAGATGTCTTTGTATACGTTTGTGCATGTACATGTTTATGTATGAATTTTTAAAGTCTCCACTTTTGTGATTTGGAAACAGATGTTAGCTCATGGATCGTCTGTGATGGTGATATTGACCCAGAATGGATAGAGTCTCTGAATTCTGTTCTGGATGATAACCGGCTGCTCACTATGCCCAGTGGAGAAAGGATTCAGTTTGGTCCAAATGTTAACTTTGTATTTGAAACTCATGATTTAAGTTGTGCATCACCAGCCACAATATCTAGGATGGGAATGATATTTCTTAGGTAAGCCACAGGTCATTGTTATATGTATATTAGAATAGTCTTTATTGGTTTGATTTTATAGTTGTTTATTTTGCCTATTTATGATTAACTTTTTGAGTTGGCTTTTAAGATTTTCTGTTTTATTGCAGTTAAATCATTTTTAGCAATTTAGCTCTAAAAATTTGAATAATGTTTTCATTAAGAGAAATAGCAAGTACTCAATTTTTTCTTAAAAAATTTGAAATGTTATGATTGAATTCAGAGAAGTACACATGCTATAAACTTTTTTTACTCTTTAAGCACTAGCATTTATTTAAAGTCCAGTGGCAAGTTTTAGTGATGGAATCTTCACTTCACTAGGACTAATCCAGGTATAGTAGGTCCTGGCTGGCAACCTTTGTACTTTACAAGCTCTTTACTAAAAATTGTCTTAGTTCTATGGTTCACTTAGAATTGACTTAGAAAGTAAAAATGAGCAATAACCAGTTTTATTTTTTAATATTTTTTGATTATTTCATTTTTATTCTATGTGTGTGTTTTGCCTGTGTAGATGTGTATACCCATGTGTGTAATGCCCACACAGGACAGAAGAGGGTGTCACATTCCCCCGGAACTGAAGCTGCAAGGCAGTTGTCAGCCGCCATGTGGGTGCTAGAATCTGAACCTGGGTCCTTTGCAAGAGCAATCAGTGCTCTTAACCTCTGAGCCATCTCTCCAGCCCTAATAATCAGTTTTAGGTATCACATACATAGTCAATACTAGAGCATGGACACTTGAGCCAGTTTCATTTCCTCCAAAATGAGTTTTATTTTATGTTTTGAATTTATGTTTAGAATTTGTTATTCATCAAGCCTCTAAAGTACTTGAGTTTCGGGACTATTTGAGGCATTTTAGGTTGTGGATGACAAATGGCTGGAGTCTCTTTGGTTTGAAGTATGTCTTAAAATTATTTAATTACTTATTTCCCTGACAGTACTATAGGAAACATTTGCATTAAATTAATCATGACTGTAATTGATAATATGAAGTTTAATTATTAGAAATAGCCACTCATCAAAGAAGCTTCTTTTTGCAACAGACAGAGACTATTGTAAAGTTCCACAACTGGTCAAATGCAGAGAATAAGTGACTGTGAGTGCCCAGCCCTAAGTGACACATCTACAATGCAACCTCTTCACCTGAGGATTAGGGAAGGAACACCTGCAAGAGGTGGGGGGTGGGGGTGGAGAGATTTTAAGAGCCAGAGGGATATGACACCTGCTGTTAGTCAGTGGATATCTAGACATGAGAGAGAAGCTATACCTGTGACCTCTCCACAGTATGGTAGCCTAACTAGATCTTCATAATGAGAAAACCAGTTGACATGCCAGCTTGGACGGGGAAAAGCTCATGGGGATCTCACAAGATGAAGACCTTACTGCAGGTAGTCAGTGAATGCTGAGGGAGGGAGGGATGGTCAGTTTTTTCCTGGGACCAGCTCCCTGAGAAGCAGCCAGATCCTAAGTGGGCAGCCTAAACACATGTACACATGCGCACCACTACATGGACTCAGGGCATGGGCGGAGAGACATGGGAATGGGAGGGGTGGAAATAATGCAAATATAATACTCATGTATGACATTCTTTAAACAATAAACTTAAAATTTAGCTTTTGGCATATAGTTTCATTATTGTTTTTATATAAATTGATCATTTACTGTATATCATAATCTGAGAAAATTGTTATAAAAGACAAGCTTATAGGTAAAATTTTAAATCTTATTGCATATCTGTGGTATATTTGATGTTAATTTAGGCACTGTAGAAAAGACAGCAAGAGAGGTGTGAAATTGACATTTACAGAGAGTTGTCTTTCTGGAACATACCCTACAGTAGGGGAGAGAAAGGAGCACAGCACCATAGGTGGCATGCTGTCAATGTTTAGCAGTCACAGAGTCCTGCAGAGAACATCAAGTAATATACTTGCTGACACAGGCATTGGCTGGGAGAGGCATGAGGAATGTGTAGGATTGTGTAAAATTGAACTGACACTCTTAGACTGCCAGGTGGTCTAGCTTGGACCTGTTAGTTTAGGTTTCATTTATTTCTCCTGATGTTTGCTGAGCGTTTCTCTGGGAATAGGCCAGATGAAAACTTGTAGATAAAGAATAATGTGCTCCTGCGTCTTCTGTGACATAAAGGCACAAAGTAACCAGTGGCAGCGCTGTGTGCTAGGAGATCAGGATATGGCAAGAATTATGTCTATTGGTACAAGTTAAATCTGAAGTAAATTGACAGTTTCTTCCTAAGTATCTGGTGTGTTTGTGTTAATCCTTTTCAGTGATGAAGAGACAGATATTAATTCTCTGGTAAAATCTTGGCTGAGGAATCAGCCTGCTGAATGCAGAAGTAATCTTGAAAATTGGATTGGAGATTATTTTTCAAAGGCTTTACAGTGGGTTTTAAAGCAGGTGAGTTGACCATACTGTTTCATAATTCATCTGTGGAGTGAGGGTGTGGTCAAGATCCTGTTTGCTTGCTGCTGTCGTGTGTGTGTGGTAGAGCACTGCTGGCACATGGCTCCATGTGAGAGGTAGCGCTCAGCATTGCTGGTCCTTGAATATTTTTTGACAATAGCCCTTATTGTTACTTTTAAAGTTGTTTCACTTTCTCTCTACAGTATCCTACCTGACTTACCTAAAAAAAACTTGAATATTGGAATGGCTTCCTGTTCACACTAGAAGAATCATCTTGTTATCACACTTTACTGTCAGTAATTACCTACATGTGTTTCATGTTATAGACATTGAGGCTAATACTAAAGTACACAAGTGATGGTGAATTATTTATATAATGTTTGAAACATTTGTTTCTTCAATAAAATGAACTGAATATCTAATATGTCAAACGTAATACTAGAGAAAGGTTGAGAGATGAAGGTTAGTAAGATAGTCTCTTTCCTTGAGAAGAGTTTATTTGTGCATGAAAATGCCACAGAAGGTAATCATCATTGTAGCGGCATAAAGAGTATTGTTGTCTGTCTGGGAGGGTTGGTTACCACCTGGAGCATGAATAGAGGTTGGCCTGAAGACTTTAAAGGGTTTTTGCATATGTTGCATGATTTTTAAAACTTTTTTTGGTGGCTTTTATGTCATTTATTTCTTGAAAAACTTCAACATATAGATCAGAGCAATTATATAGCAGTTGTTTTTGTCTTTTTATTTTCTTATTTTATGTGTTTGACTGTTTTACTTGAATATATGTACAATGCCGAAGGAGGCCAGAAGAGGGCCTGAAGATAGTGCCAGGCACTCAAAGTATGAACCTGGGCATTTCAGATGCTAACCCATAACAGGTCTCACCTAGATTTGTCTGAGTATTTTAACATGTGGAGGGTTCCTTCTTTCCCTTTGATGATCATGCTCACATTCAGAGAGAAATCATCCTGGATGCTCTAGTCAGAGGTTGAAATTCTGTTTTTAACTGGAACCTTACTTGTATGAATTCTGCAAGTAAGGCAATCTAGAGCAAAATCTGCAAGTTACTGTCTGACCTTTACGTCTTCAAACTCTTAATATGGTCTGGAAGCTGAATGCACCTGTGTCAGCTGCTGGTTTTCTTCCCACCCTTTCTCAAGTCCTCTTTTTCTCCATAATTATTCCTTATAAATAGGGTGTGATAATGAAAATAAAATTTGTAGACTTTCTTTTGATCTGTAAGTTGTGCATGCTGATCCTTGCACACTTCTTTGTTTCCTCTAAGCACAAGTCTTTTAAGTCCTCAGCTATGTTAAGCTTACCTCTGCTTGTGCCGTGTTCTTGGCATGGCAGGCAAGAGCTCATCCTTCGGATGTTAGCTAATGGACTCCTTTATCAGAGAGGCCCTGCTTCTTCGGTTTCAGTCACTCTTTCTCACAACCCCTCGCTCTGTTGCTCTTTAGCTCCTATCTCAACTGTGTAACTATTTCCTCTCTGAGCTTGAGCTTTGAAAACAGGGACTATGATTAATCTACTTTAAAACAACAAACAAAATCCAGCATTGCCATCTACAAATCTGAATTATGATTGTCTCTTGGTAAATATGGAAAAAATGATACATTTTCAGCTAAGTTCCTTGACATTTATCAGGATCCCAAGGCCTACAGATAAAACTGTCTATATTGCTTAAGTGTAGAAGCTTCATTTAAAAATTCTTGTTTAAAAAATGAAATGGGCTGGAGAGATGCCTCAGTGGTTAAAATCACTGGCTGCTCTTGCAGAGGACCAGTGTTTGATTTCCACCACCTACATGGTGGCTAACAACTGTCTGTAACTCAAGTTCCAAGGGATTCAACACCCTCTTCTGACATTGCACGACATGGATGCGCTTACATACACTTATAAAATTTAAAATAATTAAAAAAAATGAAGTTAAAATTCTACTTATTGAGAAAATTTTTAAAAATGCGAAGTTCTAGGAATTGGACATAGGACCCGAGGCACATTCGCACTGAGTAATGACATTGGCCTAACTGCTCTCCACTGAATCTGCTTTTGAAGCCTCTGCCTTCTCACAGCGCTGTCTATCTAGGTCTCAGCTCCAGCTCTTTATAAACTCAAGGAATGAACAGCTATTTGTTTTGCATTAGTTTTTACTTTTGCTTACATATATGTGTGTGTGTATGTATAAATTCTTCAGGCCGAGGTATAAATTATGTCTATTTGAGAATTCTAGCATTTATGGTCCAAAATATATAATTATGTTTATTTTGTCTTTTTTTCAGAGTTTTATA
>NW_008329031.1:807568-807979 GCF_000622305.1 Nannospalax galili
TTTCTGAGCTACTTGGCATCTGAGAATGGCTATAAAGTCATCAGGTAGATTTCAATGATAATGTTTTTCACATCTACTAATTATTAAGGAGCAAATTTTTATGCTTTGAAGAATTATTGTTTTTTTAATCATTATATATTAAATTTTTTTTTTACATTTTTAGGTTTACTGTTCAATTACAATTATACAATATTGTACTCAGTATAAACCCTATGACATAAAATTATAAATGAGGTTTTAACCTTTAAAAAAGATCTCCATTTCGTTATTAAAATACACAGTTACATAAAGAAAAATTCATTTTCGATGCAATTGACATTAAGATGTTTGCACATTCATTTCTGATCTCTATATATCTAATTATTACTAGTGACAGTTAGTTACTTTCTGAGCTCCTTGGCATCTAAGCAT
>NW_008329031.1:808214-808955 GCF_000622305.1 Nannospalax galili
TTAATACAATTGATACCACGATGCACGTGTTTCTAATCTCTATATATCTGATTATTACTAGTCACAGTCAGTTACTTTCTGAGCTCTTTGGCATCTGAGCATGGATATAAAGTCATCAGGTAGATTTCAATGGTAATGTTTTTCACATCTATTAATTATTAAGGAGCAAAGTTTTATGCTTTGAAGAATTCGTTTTTTTCTTTTTTTAATTCATTTCTACACCCACTTCCCAGGTAGCACCCTCCCGTAGCCTCCTTTCCCTCACTAGAGCCCTTATACTCTGATATCCCTGCTACTGTCTGCTGTGTTGTCAGCACCCCAGCCATTCCCCACCACTTGCCCTTCTGGTGAATCTAGTCAGCCTATCTAGAGGGCTTTGTTTTAGGAGGGTCAACTCTTCTTCATCTAGCGGTAATCAGTTGTCAATATTCCTTTGGATAAGATTGGGGTCTGCTGTTCATTTTCCTAGTTCTATGTTGGGTTACTATCTGGGAGTCCCTTTGGCCACCCTGGTCATCAACTCAAAAGAAGGTATCGCTTGTCTGCCATTGTTGTTTGTTATGTAGCCTTTAGCTATACATACGGACTCTTATGAAATTATGTTGGCCCATTTAATCTTTGGTTATACTTTCCTTTTGGGTGTTTAAGGCCATACAGTTGGTCCAGATAAAACCGATTTATTTTCACTCTTAAGGTCATTTGAGGATCTGTTCCTCAGGGGTCACATGGGCTTGGGAGGAG
>NW_008329031.1:810371-811007 GCF_000622305.1 Nannospalax galili
GCGCATGCATCTCTAATCTGTATGTATCTGATTATTACTAGTCCTGATCGGTTGCACTTGGATTCTTGACGCCTGTGTATGTCTATAAAGTCATCGGGTAGATTTCAGTGGTATTGTTTATCACCTCTACAATTAGCATGACGTAAATTTCCATTCTTTCTCCTCAAGTATAATACATTTAAAAAAATTTTATTTTGTGTGTGTGTGTGTGTGTGTGTGTATGTCACACAGAACATCCCAAGCCATCTCATTCGATTATACTCCCAGTTCCCTGATGGCACCCTCCCATAGCCTCCCTACCCCCACTAGAGCCCTTATACTCTGATATCTCTGTTACTGCCTGTGTGTTGTTAGCACCCCCAGCCCTTCCCCACTACTTGCCCTTCTGTTGAATCTAGTCAGCCTGTCCAGAGGTCTTTGTTTTGTGTTTCTATATGAATCTTAGGATGGTTTTTTCCAATTCTGTGAAAAATGTCATGGACATTTTGATTGACATTGCATTGAATCTATAAATGACTTTTGGTAGGATGGTCATTTTAACAATATTAATTCTTCCCATCCATGAGCATCGGAGGTCCTTCCATCTTCTGATGTCTTCCTCAATCTCTTTCTTTAAAGATATATAATTTTCATTGT
>NW_008329031.1:812449-814147 GCF_000622305.1 Nannospalax galili
CAGAGGTTTTGTTGTGTTGTAATTGTCCTTTTCATTTAATTCCAGGAATACTTTTATTTCTTTCTTAATTTCTCTTTTGACCCTTTCATCATTTAGGAGTATGTTGTATAATCTCCATGTGTTCATGTGGTGCTTAGGGTTTCTTCGGTGTTGATTTTAAGCTTTATTGCATTGTGGTCCGATAGAATGCATGGAATTATTTCAGTCTTTTTATATTTGTTGTGGTTTGTTTTGTGCCCCAATATATGGTTGATTTTGGAGAAGGTTCCATGGGGTGCTGAGTAGAAAGTATGACCTTTGGTGCTTGGGTGGAATATGCGGTAGATGTCTGTTAAGTCTATTTGATATATGGTATTGTTTAATTCAAATGTCTCTCTGTTAACTCTCTGCCCTGTTGACCTATCTAATGGAGACAGTGGGGTATTGAAGTGCCCTACTATTAATGAGGTGGGATTAATCTGGGTCTTAAAGTCCTGTAGTATTGTTTTTATGAAGTTGGGTGCACCAGAGTTTGGTGAGTATATGTTCATGATTGTAATATCTTCTTGATTCATTGTTCCTTCGATCAGAATCCGTGTGGCCCTCTTTGTCTCGTCTGATTAGTTTTAGTGTAAAGTCTATTTTGTCAGATATTAGGGTTGCTATGCCTGCTTTTTTCTTAGTAGCATTTGCTTGGTATATTTTTTTCTATCCTTTCACTTTGAGATAGCTTCTGTCCTTGAAAGTGAGATGAGTTTCTTGCAGACAACAAAAAGATTGGTTTTGTTTCTTAATCCATTCACAAAGTCTGTGTCTTTTGACTGGGGAGTTCAGTCCGTTAATATTCAAAGTTATTAATGAAAGATGAGCATTGAATCCTGTCATTTTAATTTCTGTTTACATTCTTGATATAGCTGTACTTTTCCACAGTTATACTTTCATTTTCAGCCTATTTATGTCATGGAAGATTTTTCTTTCCACTTCATCTTTAATAGATATTTTAGCTGCATATAATAATCTGTGTTGGCATCTGTGTTCATTTAAAACTGGGAATACTTTGGTCCAGGCTCTTCTGGCTTTCATAGTTTGCACTGAAAAGTCAGCTGTAATCCTAATGGGTTTTCCTTTGTATGTGACTTGTTGTTTCTCTTTTGTAGCTTTCAGTATTGTCTCTTTGTTCTGTATGTTTAGTGTTTTTACTATGATGTTCCATGGAGAGTTTCTTTTCTGGTCCTGTCTTTTTAGTGTTCTCTCTGCTTCTTGTATTTGTTGTGGGCATGTCTTTCTTTAATTTTGGGAAATTTTCTTCCACGATTCTGTTGAAGATGTGGTCCATGCTATTATCTTCTCCTTCCTGTATGCCTGTGATTCATAAGTTTGGTCTTTTTATGGTTTCACACAATTTCTGCATATTCCATTCTTGTGATTTCTTAAATTTTTCATAATCTTTATTTGAGTGGTCTAGTTCATCCACTTTATCTTCCAGACTTACTACTCTGTTTTCCATTTGATTCATCCTATTGGTGAGGCTTTCTCTTGTCATTTCTAATTGGCTTACTGAGTGTTTTACTTTCTTCTTCATTTAGCCTGAGTATTCATCAATATTTCTAACTCTTTTCTGGATTCATTCAGAAGTTTGTCCCTATCTTCTTTCAGTTCTTTGATTTCTTTGTTTGTGTGTTCTTTAAATTCACTGAATTCTTTTATCATGTTTATAAT
>NW_008329031.1:814311-829974 GCF_000622305.1 Nannospalax galili
TTTTTGGGGCATGAAAAGCTGGTTTGTCTAAGTTTCCGGTTCTCTCTTTTGATATTATATTGGAGTGGCCAGATTGCTTTTGTCTTCAGGAGTTCCCACAGAGGCCCAAGTCAGATGAGGATCAGATGCTCTCAGCTTTCTCCTAAGGTCTGGGTCCCTCCGGGAAAGATTTGGCCTCAGGAATTTGGGTGTTGGACTGGCCTGGGAGCCGGGCCCAGGAAAGATGCTGGTCTAGGGCAGCTGGTGGCTGTACCACCCAGAGATGCAAAGGTAGATGGGGGCAGGAAGCAGCCCCAAGGGCTCCTGGGGACTGCACTGAGGAACTGGGTTGGTCTGGGTACAAAGGATCAGGAGGAAGAAAGGTCAGCCACAGCGTCCTGGAAAGAGGCTGGTAGGTTGTGCAGGCCCAGGGAAGTAGAGGGAGGTGAGGGCGAGGTCAGGCCCAGAGGACTCCTGTGGACCAGAGAAGGCAGTGAGTTGGTCTGGATACAAAGGATCAGGAAGCAGTGGTGGTTTCCCAGGTGTATGGGGCCCCAACACAAGGAATGGGACAGGACCCAGGCTAGGAGGAGAGACCAGTTGGGGAGATGGGAGGGTGAATGAGGCTGGGGATTTGAGGTGCGGAGGGCATGATGGACTTAACCCGGATAGAGGCCTGTGGGTCGGAGAGAGGCCTGTGGGTCTTCTATTTTGTCTTTTTAAAGTACATATATAAATTGAACAAAATCCATACTTGGTATTGCAATGAGTGGAATAAAACACCATTTCAGAAATGATATATGAATGCCAATTGTATGTTTCTAAATTTGGTGGTATTTGTTATTGATATTTTTATTCCATGAATTTTAATCAACAGAATGACTATGTGGTAGAAACAAGTTTGGTTGGGATGGTGATGAATGGTTTATCTCACCTGCATGGATGCAGAGATCATGACCAGTTTATTATTAGTCTCATAAGAGGTCTGGGTGGAAATCTGAATATGAAATCACGCCTGGAATTTACCAAGGAGGTAATGAATATTTTAAAGTGGTATTCAATATCATATTCTTTAGCTCTTTTTGAACCTTAACTGTCAACATACAGTGATTTGTAATTAAATGTATGGAACTTTTAGGTTTTGAATTTATGCATTAAGTAGACTAATAATACCCCTATATATCTATATGGCTTTGTATATGTTTGTGCATATATATTCAATTTTTCTTATTATCAACTGTGTGATATTTAATATTAAAATTTTTACAATGTTTTGTAATTGACTGAATTTTGGTGTATAAGTCTAAGATACACTTGCAGTTTTTTAGCTGTATGAATAAAGCTTTGTTTTATTTAGTTTTAATTTATAATATAGTTTTTTTAAATCATCCTTTTTTAAAAAGCATTTTATTATTTTTATCTTATGTGTATGAGTGTATTGCCTGCATGTATGTGAGTGCACCTATGTTGTGCAATGCCATGGAGGTCAGACGAGGGCTTTGGATTCCCCTGGAACTTGAGTTAAGGACTGTTTGTAGCTGCCATGTGGGTGCTGGGAATCGAACCCGGGTCCTCTGCAAGAGCAGTCAGTGCTCTTAACCACAGAGCCATTTCTCCAGGCCGTAAAAACCGTCCTTTAAAATAGATTTAGCAACTGAGAATGTTAGCATGAGTTAGTGATTATGAAATCATTAATATATGTAAAGATTGTATTTGAGCCAATTGGTTAGAAAGTTGATTTCTATGTCATAAGGAATTTTCTTCCTTTTGAAATGATTAAGCATTAATTATCTTGTGGACTCGTTCCAACTGGTTCCAGCTGTTTCAATCTGCTTCCATTTGCAGCTGCATCATGTTGTGGTCTGTTACTTTATTGTGTTTGCTTTTCCACTGCTGTTTGTCCTGTTGCTTCTGTTACCAGATGCTTCTCCTTAGCACCATTCTGCTTTGAAGCTCCCTCTTGCACAAATTACAGCTTCAGTGTACAGGAGAGTAGCTCTGGAGTGATATGGGGTGACTCTTGACTGGGCAGTGACTGCGGAGTGGGCGGTACTGGGATGTGTTGGGGGAATAAAGGCCTAGCCCTTCTCTGCTCTGAGATTTGTGGTTAGTGCTCACAAGAATGCCACTTGAAGTTGGATCTGTGTTACACGTTGGCCTATAAATATCCGCCAAGTTGGTAATCTGCATAGATATTATTTTCACCTTAGATCACGTAGAGGTAAAATACTATTTTAATTACAAAGTAGTTTGTGCATAAGTAGTGTAGTGTAAACTTTTTTTGATTTATTCATTTTTGCATTAAAAATTTTTACGTGTATGAGTGTTAGGCCTGCATGAATGTAAGTGCAGCGTGTGCATGCAGTGCCCGAGGAAGAGGGTGTCAGATCCCCGAACTGGAGCTATGGATGGTTGTTGCCAGCATGTGGGTGCTGGGAGTAGAATCAAGTCTTCTGTAAGAGCAGCCAGTGCTCTTCACCTCTGAACCATCTCCAGCTCCTCATAACCTTTTTTTTTTTTTTAAAGAAGATGCTTTGCTATGGAGATAATTACTTTGAAGAACTGAAAAAAATTATATGCTTCATTTGCAGTATGTACAAACTTATTACAACTTTTTTCTACTAAGGTGTTTAATTGGGCACAAGAATCTCCTCCAGACCCTCACAAGCCAATGGACACTTACTATGACGCAGACAGGGGGCTGCTAGCATCGTATGTGCTGAAGAAGCCAGAAAACCTGACTGCTGATGACTTCAGTAATGGCCAAACTCTTCCAGTTATTCAAACTCCTGATATGCAGCGAGGTCTAGATTATTTCAAACCATGGTTAAGTTCTGACACTAAGCAGCCATTTCTTCTCATAGGACCAGAAGGATGTGGCAAAGGGTAAGAATATGTCACCAGAGATTCATACTGTGACTTTGTCTCTTCACCCCAATAATTTGACAACTTCTGTGCCATTTCTTTTGATTAAAAAATTTATACTTTCATGGAAGAAAGTTCATTGTCAGACTCCGTTTTTTTTTTTTTCTTTAATTACTGTGGAGACTTTTGTCTGCTAGGTTATGCAATCTGATAATACAGTTTTATAAAGATTCTATGCATAAAATCACAACAAAAATTGAATACCTTAGATGTACTTATGAATTACTGTATGCTTTTGTTATGAAATGTAAAGGTTGAATTTAGTTCTCTTGTTAATAATAACATCTAGCCAAGTGAGATCCAACTATTTTTAGTGCCATAATTGTTTAGGTTTTACAAATCTCTCCCTCTCCTGAAATGCTGGTTTTACATTTCTGTTGAGAATAGTAATCAAATTCTATACAATCAAGGGAATTTTTTTTTTCCCCTGGGGGATCTTAAAATATTTCCTTCAGGTATGGGGAAATTGAGTTCATATATTTGATATACTTTATAAAACTAAATATGTGAGAAGAATCTGAAGAATACCTTAAAATGCATGTTTTTTTTTAATTTCAAAAGTTAGTTACCTGATAACTATGGAAACCATTTACATATTTCTTATTTTCTCTATTCATATAATCAAAAATAATTTAGAAATTGAAGTATTCATTAGCTAGCAATTCCGTATCGAGTATAGAAAATATCTCGTTCTCTTTTTCAAAATCGAGCATCGTGTCTTTTGCAGGATGCTGCTCAGGTTCGCCTTCTCTCAGCTCCGCTCCACGGAGATTGTCACCATTCACTGCAGTGCTCAGACTACATCTCGGCATCTTCTGCAGAAACTGAACCAAACTTGCATGGTGATCAGCACTAATACTGGTCGTGTATACAGACCAAAGGATTGTGAAAGACTTGTTTTGTACTTAAAAGACATCAATCTGCCCAAGCTTGATAAGTGGGGGACCAGCACCTTGGTAGCTTTCCTGCAGCAGGTAAGTCCCACTGCTTGATGAGTCTGTGTAGTATTGGAAGCAGCCTATTACTGTTGGGTTTTCTTACAGATAAAACTTCTGCTCTCCTTCTCTGGGGTCACTTTTATATGTCATGTTTCATGAAAATTTACATACATGTTATATTTATAAGAAAGACAACATGTCTGAGCCTTATCTTTGTTGGTCTTCCTCCCTTTAGAAGAACACAAGGGAACTAATGCCTTTATTCTACAAGTATTACCCTCCCCCCACCCCTAAAACAGCAGGCAAATCAGAAGCTGGAGTTGGACATTTGCGCTTGATGTTTGGTGTGCTTGCCTCTGACAGTCGTGATCTGTCCTTTCTGGGGTTGACCTCCCCCTTTAGCCCTTTGGGGTTCATTGTTACAGGTTCTTGCTCCACGGAGAAGAATTCTTCCTTAATGTTCTTTACGTCACATTAGCACTTCTAAATTCTTATTTTCTTTATTATGTGGATCTATTTAGCTCAACCGTGTAGCTGCAGTATGATAACATAGTTAAAAGGAACTGGAAATGTTTTCCCTATGATTTCCTGACTCCTGATAATTTTTTGATAATTGTTAGCAGATTTATAATAATATGTGGGTTTTATTGTTTAATGCAGAGAAAAACTTTTTTAAAAATGAGGATGATTCAGATAAGATTAGTTTAATGCTGGGTTGAACAACACTGTTTTCTGGTGGTGTAAGAATTTAAAATGCTATTTCAGTCTGAAATGCTTGGTTAGGTAAAGGATGATTGTTACACCTGGAAATAATTAAAATTTAGGCAACACTACCTGAGATAGTTAATCTTGTCAACTAGTTAAGATTTAGAATCACTGTAGAAAGAAATCTCTGGGTATATCTGTGAGGATTTTCTAGATTAGGTTACTTGAGGAGGGAAGACCAATCCTAAGTGTGAGGAGCCTGGTCATTGGCTGGAGCCCCTGACTAGCAGAAGAACAGAGAAAGGGAGCTGATCAGCAGCATGCATCTCTTTGTGTGTCCTGGCTGGACACAGTCACCAGCAGTTGGTCTCTGTCCTGCCGCCATCCCTTCCGTGTATGAGGGATTACATCCGCTTGAGCTGGAAAATCTTCCTTAAGTTGATTTTGTCTGTCATTTTGTCACAGTAAGGAGACAAGTAACTCGTGCCTAATCTTACTTTGATTAGAAAATCTAAAGCATAAAACATTTTATAAACATTTATTTTTATTTAGGTGTTGACATATCAAGGATTTTATGATGAAAACTTGGAATGGGTTGGCCTGGAGAATATTCAAATTGTAGCTTCTATGTCAGCAGGAACAAGACTGGGAAGACACAAGCTGACCACCAGATTTACTTCTATTGTTCGTCTTTGTGCTGTAGAGTATGTATCTTAGTAAAATTATTATTTTTTATTTTGAAAAGGCATCATACACAATTGCATTTTATTCAGAGTATCTACTACTAATATTTAAACTATGATGTTTTTCCTGCTCTTCCCAATGTTTTGGCTGTAGTTTAGCATGATAAAGACTTTAAACAAAATATCCTATGCATTAGGAATATGTAAGGAAATAAAGCAAAACTGTTTTGTGTCTTCTGTCCTCTTAAATGTCAAGATAAGGAGCTAAAGTAGTATATTGGATTTTTATTTACTTTTTAATTAGTACGTAACATAAATATTGTACATATTAGTGTGTTACTATGGAATGTTCTGACACATATATGTGCCTCATAATGCTTAGATCAGTTAACAATATAGCTCCTTAAAATTTATCATTTCTGGGGGCTGGAGAGATGGCTCAGCGGTTAAGAACACTGGTTGTTCTTGCAGAAGACCCGGGTTCAAATCCTAGCACCCACATGGCAGCTAACAACTGTCCGTAACTCCAGTTCTAGGGCATCCGACAACCTCTTCTGTCTCCCACGGGCATTGTACGACACGGGTGCACTTACCTACATGCAGGCAATACACGCATACACATAAAATAAAAAAATAAATATTTTAAAAATATATATATTAAAAAAATGATCGTTTCTTTAGGATGGAAACAGTTGAAGGCCTTCCTTTCTTATTTTCCAGTAGTGGTGATTGGTCTGGGGCTCTGTCCTGCTGGTCACGTGCTCTGTCCGGAGGTGTTCCTCAGCCTTACGAGTCCCTTCTTCAGCTTTCTGAAGTGTGCGGTGCAGGGTTGCTGCCTCCAGGTGCCCTGCTCTGTGCATCTGCATACCAGAATTCCTGGCTTTTCTCTCTGTTTAGCTTAGCTTCCCTGATTAACCTTTCCCCAGCTCTTCCTACCCCTTACTGATCCCTGTCTCTGGGAATGACTGTTCCACTCCCAAGTTGTTTAAGATGAGCATTTTTTTTTTTTTTTTTTGGCCTTTTTGAGACAGGGTCTCCCTGTAGCCCCAGCTGTCCTGGAACTCACTATGTAGACCAGGCTGGCCTTGAACTCACAGAGATCAGCCTGCCTCTGCCTCCCGAGTGCTGGGATTAAACGCACGTGCCATCACGCCTGGCAAGATGAGCCTTTTTTTAAGATTGTGTGACAGATGCTATTTGTATTTCTGTGTGTGACTTATTTTGCTGAACCTAATGATTTCCAGTTATATCTATGTTGCCTGAAATGACATAATTTCATTATTTGAATGGCTGATTCATATTCACACATCAGTTGATGGATACATAGTTTTTTTTCCATTTTTGGCTATTGTGGATAGTGACACAGTAAATATGAATACAGATGTTTCTTCAATGTACTGATTAAATTTCCTTGAATATATAAAAGTGTGATACATTTTAGACTTAAATGTTGTATTTCATAAAACAAACATTAAATTTTATGGAGATAACTAAAAGGATGCTTTTAGCTTGAACAGTAGAGAGAGGAGTCATTTTAATTGTGATGGCATCAACCCTAATATAGCTACCCATCTCTGTGATCCGTTATTGCTACTTGGACTCCTGGCTCTTATGGTCATGGTGCTGTATCTTCTATTGCATTTCTACCTTACTAATCCTTACTTTTATAACTTCTTGCTAACTGCATCTCACCTATGGACATTTTGCTTTCTGAGATATTATTGTGGCACTAAAGCCACGTTGAAATTAATTTTGGTTTGGGAGCACTAGGCTAATTTTGTATTTCTATTCTGATAGTTCTGAGCTGAATTACTACCCTGTGTGAAGATTATGCTAATTCAGAGTGCTTTTCTGATGTAACACCTCCCTCTTTTCTTTTTTTATGAAGATGAATGGCTTCCCAAATTTTTGTTTTTAAATAATTTTAGGAGAATTCTTTATTAAGACTCCCAGTGTTGATTATGATATTAACTTATTTCATCTTTTTTTTTTCTTATATTCCTGTTTGTTAGTTACCCTGAAAGAGAACAATTACAGACCATCTATGGAGCATATTTGGAAGCAGTTCTGCATAAAAATCTGAAGGATCATTCTGTTTGGAGTTCTTCGTCAAAAATCTGCCTCTTAGCGGGTTCTATGGTACAGGTGTATGAACAGGTATACATAAATTAAGTCTGCAGTTCTCAGGTCTGTCAATAGTATTCTAAAAGGACTATCGTCCATCCTAGTCTTTGTGTTGCTGTCGTGTCTTTTCTTGTTGCTTTACAGATGACATAATAACAGTGTGTTCTGGTTATAAAGTACGAGTACAGAGGAGAAACTGAATTACTATTCTGTCTATGGTAGTTGTTGAGGAGGAAGTGAAATTTGATCTGAATTAGAAAGATTAGAGATTCACAAAGTGGTTGAAGATAAAGTTTTGTTAGGTAAGGTAACAGTATGTGCCGTTAGAGAAGAAGTGATGCTCTTTAGAACACTGGGTAAAAGTTGGGAAGGATAAGTTGGAGATAAGAAATTACTTAAGAACATTGGCTCCATATGTCACAAGTAAGATGACTGAGAGGCAGCCTCTTGATTCATTCACTGGTTTCTTGAACCCCAAGTAGTCTATGATTCTCACCATTAGAAAATGATTAGAACATGGTTTTACTAAGTTCTGTGAGTGCTTAGAATTGCAACCATATTTTATGAAGTTTAAATTAGCTTCTTTTTCATGTTTCCCTCTATCCATGTTGCCTGCAATGGCAGAATTTCATTATTTGAATGGCTGATCCACTGTTGGCAGTCTGTTGGAACCTAGGAACCATTTTTAAAGTGATACTTTAAGAAATTTAGAAGATAGCTGGGCAAGGTGGCTCATTCCTGTAATCTGTTTAGGTTATAAGACAAGAAGATTGCTGTGAGATGAAGGCAGGCAGGCAGGGCTGTTACATAGTGAATTACAGGCCAGCCTGGGCTACACAGTGTGAGACCCTGCCTCAAAAATAGTTAGACAAAATGCACAGGACAGAAATGTCTGAGGTAATTAAGAGTAGCAGTTCTATTTAAACAGGTTGACTCGGAGCTAGGAATTGGCCTTCCTGTGAGTCTAGGATGGTGGGAAAAGGTGTGGAATGAGGCCATTCGAAAACCGCCTGTTTGTACTTGCTCTCTTTGCAGGTGCGGGCCAAGTTCACAGCTGATGATTATAGTCACTATTTCTTTACGCCTTGCATTCTTACCCAGTGGGTTCTTGGCTTATTCAGATATGATTTAGAAGGAGGTAAGTTTTGGTAGTATGTTTGTGTACATGCGCATTTATGCTATAAATCATACTCATAATTGATACATTACCTAACCATTGTGATGGTAATTATAGTATTCAAAAGTGACAACTATATTTACATTAATGTGAAATAACACTATTGTGTTTAACTATTACTATTAAAAGAATGATAATTATATTTCTTTTTCCAAACTGTCTCTGTTACCAGTGTTCAAACTTGATCTTGGGAATGATAAAATTATTTTCTTTTATAGTCTAACCATATTTATTTATGCACTTTAGAACCAATGATTTTATTGGGCAACTATAGGTAGTGTTTAATGTAGATCTTAAGTAATCATAAAATATGAGAATTTATTAAGAGAAATGAATTTTAACTTTTTTCTCATTTCTTTATTCGCTGCAACAATTGTGGTATGTAGATTCTTTCTCTTTGTCTTTAATATTATGTCATTTTACAATAATTTAAGATTTACAACAACTGCAGAAAAATTTTTCCGTTTTTAGGATCCTCAAATCATCCGTTAGATTACGTACTGGAAATTGTAGCCTATGAAGCCCGGCGCTTGTTTCGGGACAAAATCGTTAGTGTGAAAGAACTTCATCTGTTTGACAGCATTTTAACAACAGTGTTTCAAGGAGACTGGGGCTCAGATATACTAGACAATATGGCAGGTAATATGATGTCGTTCATGTCAGTATTCAGTTATTATGAGTATTTTGAAATTGTTTTTCTTATTTGTAGTGTGATTTAGTGTTTCAGCAAACAACACTTTGAATGATTTTAGTATTAATATGAAAGGGAGAATGCCCCATTATTATTTCTAAAGTTCTAGAATTATATTCCAAACAAAATACAGTATGTACTTAATTTCTTGATAAAGTGAGTACAAGCCTTTTGTTGTATCTTTGTAATACAAAATTGTTTTTTAGTAGAATTTTCACTGAATGTGGTGTTACTCCAGTAATCCCAGAACTTGAGAGGGAGAAGCAGGAGAATTGCACAAATCTGAGGTCAGCCTGGTCTGCATGGCGAGTTCCAGGCCGGCTGTGGGGCACGAGGTCTGCCTGGGGAGCTCCAGGCCAGCTGTGAAGCAAGACCTCATCTCAGAAAACTAAAAGTTCAGTCTCTGATTATGTATGAAACATAAAGGGTTGTTGGGAAATTCCTCACTTGATCAATGACCTTCTTCTTAGTTAGGAAGATTCTTCTCCCTGTCACTACCCGTAATGTCATTATGTGTTCTTCCAACTCCAACCAGCTTTGTTCAGTCAACCACTTTGACGTCAGTGGTTAAATAGTGGTGTTGCATTTGGAGCTGTGACTACTTTACAACCAATTTGCATGTTACAAACTGCTGTGGAAGCCGTTCATGCAATCAAAGCACGTCAGCGAGAGGACCTCTGATGAGGAGCTCAGTACAGAGGTTTCCCAATAAGATGACTAGAAGGCTACAAACATATTCAAAATACTTTACAGAATGCAATTTATGTTTTGTGTATTTCCAGATGAGACATTGGTCCTAGGGCCATAATTACTATAAATCAGTGAAAATACTCAAAGTGGGAATCCTATTGAAATTGACAGAAGAATTTTGTAGATATTTCCTGAGATTTGGAAGTAGAAAAGTTCAGAAGACACTTAAAGCAAGGTGAAATGTGAAGTCAGTGATGGATGGGAGTCGGCTTACTTTTGAGGAAGGCATGCAGGCCCCGAGAGAATCTTTATTCTAGAAGCTGCCGTGTCCTCAGTCCCGACCTCACCTCAGTAGTATCTTTCCCGTAAAGTTCTTTAGTCTTTAGACACTATCAACACTTTTTTTAGTGTATGAATTTTCTAGAGTTTAGTGGTTTAGTAGATCAAGGCACATAAGATTTTCTTATAGTGCAATGTTAGTTTCTTAAAAACTTGTTTTTGCTTACACAAAAATACCCTCAAGAAGCGTGTATTTGAATGACAGCACCTGGCATCAGTGCTTTCACTGAGGACCGCTGCTGATGCATTTGCACCCCAGTGGATGACGTCAGTGGTTACAGTGGTGACTATAAGAAGCATGAAGTGTTTTAATTAATATAACTTTTCCGAGTGTGTTTGATAGGTAGCAGCTTTTAGGTGTAAAAGAGGTGGAGACGAATTCTTGTTTAACAACGTTACATTGAAACAATATTAAAAGTTTTTGTAACAATGCTTTGAAAATTAGTGTATAATAAAATACCAGGTTTCACTATGACATCTTAACCCATATTATCCTCACTTGTTCCTCTTCCGCAACTGTTGTGTTAGTCCCCTTCTCCACACACGTACATGCACAGACACACACAGACACACACACGCACACACACATCATCATTTTTGTCTGCTGTTGAGAATGTAGGCTGATTCCATGTTTTGGCTGTATGAGTGGAGGTGATGGCATCTCTGTGACGTGCATGTGGACTTAACGTTCTTTGAGTGTCCATAGTCAAGTATGCTGAAGCTGGATCATAGGTTCATTACTTTTAGTTTCTTAGGACCCTCCACACCAGCTTCCCTGTGGCCACAGTTTGCATTCCTCTCAGCAGTGGTAAGGGTTCTTTCCCTACTCTCTCCAGCATCTGCTGTGCTTCGTTTCTTGATTGTAGCTGTCCTGACTTGGGAGAAATGGAGTCTGAGGGTAGTTTTAACTTGTATTCTCTATGATGGTGATAGGTATTGTATCTTATTTCATACAGTTACTGACCAGTTGTACTTATTTTGAGAACTGTCCAATTAATTCACCCATGTATTGATTAGATATTTTTCTGGCTTTTTCCATGTGTGCCAGACAGCTTTCAGCATGTAAGTCTTGTATAGGATTTCAGATTTATGCTTGGGTTTAAATTTTATTTTTAGAAGTTATAAGTGTGCAGATCACTTTTGTTCATTTGTTTTTATGAGACAGGGCCTCACTAAGTTGCCCAGGTAGCCCCTGCTTACATCTTCAGGCCTAGTCTCAACACTGTTAAAGTAACACTAACTGTGCAGTGCCTTTCTTTTATCAGTTTCCTACACCATGAAATGAACATGCTATATTCCTGAGCAGGAATCGCAGAGCAGGCAGCTACTGCAGTAGTCTGTGGTCAGTCATGTCAACAGTCGTGACAGGACAGGGATTATACTAATGCCGGTTACTTAAAATATTTACTCTCTTGGTATTTGAATGTTTGAGAGCTTTTTGGGTAACTTTCTGAAAGATGCATAGAGTTTGTCTTCTCGGATGGTGAGAATTGTGTTTACACCATCACCTATTCGAAACAGAAAGTACAATGTTTAAACACAGGTACTCTATAAATAACTTGAGTTAATGAATTTGTGAATTCTATGTTTTTTAAGCAGTAGCTAGTATGGAACCAGCCTAGAGTTTAGGAAACTTGACCAGATGCAAGTAGTAAAAGACTTCTGGGTATAGAAATAGCAGATCATTTAACCCACAAAAGATATATAATTAGTGGGAACCCTTTAAATAAAAAAAGTAGAAGGCAGAAAGGAAGTCATGACTTGTGGCATGATAAGCAGGGAGCTATCAAGGAGAACCTCCAGGCTCACATTGGGCAATGACCCACAGCTGTGGATTTGTGGAGTAGCACTTTGAGGTTATTCCCACATACAAGCTTCATTGGAATGAACTTTATAGTGATGGTAACAGGAAAGAATGTGGTGGCGGAGTTCTCAGAAGAAAGGTGGCTGTGGTGTTGGGGGATGGGAGAACTGAGCTTGTGGCCAGGGAGACACTTACTGCAACCCTCTCCCACTCCCCTGGGAGTTCAGTAAACTGCTGTGTCAATTTTCCTTGTAAGGTCATGTGTTATGCCTATAAATTTAAGAGAAATTTGGGGGATTTTGCTTTCTGACTATGATTTACTTATTAATTTTCTTTTACTTTAGAAGTTAGGGTCCTTGATGAATATCAATAAATCTGTTCTTTAATAAGAAAGTTTTGTCTGTCAGTTTATGTAAATTATATTTAATAAATGTTATGTGCAGATTTTCTTTATTAGTTATTTTTCCTCATTGCTGTGACAAAATTCCCATGAAAGCAGCATAAGGAAGAGTTTGTTTCGGCTTAGAGGTTGAAGGTACAGTTCATCACAGCAGGAGTGTCCTGGTGGAGCTGGTCACATTGCATCCATAGTCAGGGGAGGCAGAGCTGGGAATGCTGGTGCTCTGCTCACTTTCTCCTTTCTGCCATCCTGAAGCCAGCGCATGGGATGCTGCTGCTCACACTCAGGTCTTTCTACATCAAGTTAACCCAATCTAGAAAATCCCATAATCCCCCAATCCCAATCCCTTCAAGTTGACAGTATTAACCATCACAGTCCTGGAAAACAACAATGCGATAAACTCTGAGTACACAGGGGAACAGGGGAGTTGGAAGGAGCCAATGCATCTAGGGAGAAAGAAGCAGAAGTATACTCGCTGTGCAGGTAGACGTTGGTATTACAATGAGAGGTCTTTGTACTTTAACCAATTTTCTTGATCTTCAAAGTGTTTATTTTAATGTATTCAATTTGACTTTGTATTTCTGGAGTTTTATTTTCACTGAGCAACCAAAAATATTAAGTAATGTAGTTGCTCTTTCATTACTAATGATACTTATCAAACAAAAAATTCTTTTCCTCAGATACTTTCTATGTTACGTGGGGAGCCCGACATACTTCAGGAACAAATGCAGCTCCGGGACAACGATTACCTCCACATGGAAAACCACTTGGCAAACTGAACTCTGCAGATCTCAAGGATGTTATTAAAAAGGTAACCTGTCACATATTTGAGTGAGATGTGGCAATGATTGTAGTTACCTAAGCCATTTATTGGGAACATTTTGAGTACATAGACCTGAATGATCTCAGCAGACTAAACTCACCCTTCTCTTTGGAAACTTGGTCCACTCTGACAGACATAACTAGATGCACATGTATAGGTACATATAAAATTGTTAAGATATATATGAAAAAAGGCATTGCCATTGGAAATACCAACAAGGCCTGATATTAATGGGGAAATAACCCCAGAATGGAGATTGTCAAACCGCAGTATTGCAATAACGTGGACAAGTGGAAAACAGGCAGGTTCCAGGGTCCTGTCCCCAGAGAGTCAGACTCATTGGGTGCGCTCCAGAGAATCCCAGTCATCCCACTGAGAGTAAGTGCTGTAGCGTTTCTCCTCTTTCCCCCTTTTTTGCCATCCCCTCCCTCCTTCCCTTCTTCCCTTTTTTCTTTCCTCTTCCTCCTTTCTCTTCTGTCTCCTTGTTCTTAGTTTTAGCGAGGAAGAAAAAGCAATCTGACATATTATTTCTGTAAAAATTAATATATTGAGGGTTGGGAGAGATGGCTCAGCAGTTGAGAACACCGGCTCCTTTTCAGAGGACCCAGGTTTGAATCACAGCACCCATATGGTGGCTAACAACCATCCTTCACTCTAGTTCCAGGAGAATCTGTGCCTTCTTCTGACCTCCATGGGCATTTCACAACATGAGTGCACTTATATACATGCAGGGCATTACACTCATACACATAAGGTAAAAATAAGCTATTAAAAAGATAATATATTGAAAGTTAGCATGCCTTCTATGTTAGGAAAAGTGTTTTTTGTGATCTGGTAAACTGCTTGACTTGGAACGGTATTGTGAAGTTTGGAGTGTTGGCTTTTGTGAATGTGTGGTATCTGCTTGTGGCTCTGTCCCCCTGCATTCCGCCTTCCAGTCCCTAGCAAGGTGGAGTACCTATCTGGGCTCTTGATCCATTTGCAGCAGTGCCAGAGAACAAGAGTTCAGAAAAAGACTATGTAGGTACTAACTTTCTAGAGTTCCGAAATTATTTCATGATCTGTATTCACTGATTTGTAACAAAGAATATTATTTGATATTTGAAAGATTTTGTAATCAACCTGTAATTTCATGCTATTTTTTACTCCATAGATATCCATAGTGAAGTGATAGCCATAAATAACTCAATTTTGTGTACCCTTAAACTCATTTGACATTACAACAGTTTTTCATATTCCTTTAAATTTGGGTTATTACATTGGTAGAATTTTGGTTGTGAGATAACATGCAGTAACTTCATCCCTTTTCTTTAAAAGTATCAAAAATATAATATTTTATTCTAGGTAAGTAACATTTTCGTGTAACTAGGGATTACAGTAATTATAAATTTTTCTCTGTGCTTTTTTAAGGGTCTTATTCATTATGGACGAGATAACCAGAATTTAGATATTTTGCTTTTCCAAGAAGTTCTGGAATACATGTCTAGGATAGACAGAGTGCTGAGTTTCCCTGGAGGCTCTCTTCTGTTAGCCGGACGCAGTGGTGTGGGTCGGAGGACTGTCACATCTTTAGTCAGTCATATGCATGGAGCTGTGCTGTTCTCCCCGAAGATTTCCAGAGGCTATGAACCTAAACAGTTCAAGAATGATCTCAAACATGTGAGTTGCTGACAGTGTTTCCCTTTATTTGATTTTAAAACATGTTGATATTCTAAATACTACTTAGTATATTTAGGTCTCTCATATATAACATATTCTTCATTTTAGCTTTGATTATTTTCCTCATATAATTTTTTAATTTTTATTTTATTTGTATGAGTGTATTGCCTGCATGTATGTGAGTGCACCGTGTCATTCAATGCCGCGGAGATCAGAAGAGAGCTTCAGATTCCTCTGGAACTGGAGTTAAGGACTGTTCATAGCCACCATGTAGGTGCTGGGACTCGAACCGGGGTCCTCTGCAAGAGCAGTCAGTGCTCTTAACCACTGAGCCATCTCTCCAGCCCCTCATATTTTATATTTTTATCCGTAGATAGAAAAGAGATTCTTGTTAGCATTTTCGGGTTCCAGGTTCTGAGATTGTGCGTGTTTGGTAGACATAGGTGATATCAGTACAGTGTAGTTTCATAGGAGATATATTGATACATATGAAAATAAATGATCTTTCAGCTTTTGTTTAAATAACATACCCCTAACATACTTTTCCTTTCAAATAGTATTTACTTGTGAATTTGATTTACTTTTTTTTTTTTTTTTTGGTTTTTTTAGACAGGGTCTTCTTGTAGCCCCAGCTGTCCTGGAGCCCACTATGTAGACCAGGCTGGCCTTGAACTCACAGAGATCCACCTGCCTCTGCCTCCCAAGTTCTGGGATTAAAGGCATGCA
>NW_008329031.1:830391-861854 GCF_000622305.1 Nannospalax galili
CTTTTAGTGTTTGTTTAAATAACATACCCCTAACATTCTTTTCCTTTCAAATAGTTTTTTTTTTTGAATTTTATTTTCTTTTTTTTTTTTTTTTTGGTCTTTTTGAGACAGGGTCTCCCTGTAGCCCCAGCTGTCCTGAAACTCACCATGTAGACCAGGCTGGCCTTGAACTTACAGAGATCCGCCTGACCCTGCCTCCCAAGTGCTGGGATTAAAGGCATGGTCCCCTACACCTGGCTTGATTTACTTTTTAAACTATGCAGGTAAATTTGATTTAATTTTGGTTTCTTGTTTCTAAAAAAGTTAGTAAATAGATTCTAAGCTGGGCATGGTGATGCCCTTGGGAGGCAAAGGCAGCAGGATTTCTTCAACTTCAAGACTACCTTGATCCAAGTTACTACCCTGATAGCACGTTAAAGGCCAGCCTGATCTACAAAGCAGTTCAAGACCACCCTGATTTATGTAATAGACTCAAGGCCAGCCAGGGTTCCATAGTAAAACCTTGTCTCAAAAAAAATTACAAAAACTAAATAAATACATGATAGTAATGTATTTTATAAAGAGGATGCCTTTTGCTTTTTTGAGGCGGGATTTTGCTGTGTAGTCTGCTCTGCTCTGCAGCTTGTTAACACAGCCCAGGCTCAGGTGTGCTAGGCTGAAAGGCTGTGTTGTTATGCTCCATCAAGAGTAATAATTTTAGGCTGTTCCAAAAAGACACTAAGTGCTGCTGTTTTCCATCATGCAGGTTCTGCATCTTGCGGGAATTGACGCCCAGCAGGTCGTCCTGCTGCTGGAGGACTACCAGTTTGTGCACCCCACATTTCTGGAGATGATCAACAGCCTTCTGTCCTCAGGCAAGTGATGGGTTTCTATGAAAGAAAGTAGAAGGGCTGTTGTGAGAATGATCCAGTAGAATTGGCCTGTCTAAAGCTTTCCATGTCGTAGAGAACGTTGGACATAGTTGCTTACTATGAATCGCAAGCTTTATAAAACTAAGGATTTTGATTTGGAGTTATGTAGCTATTGATTGTATTTGTATGATTTTAGAAAGGGCAGAGTATTTAATATAAAAATGGAAAAGCACTTTGTATGTAAACTCTGTCTTGAATTAGTGTATGCTAGCCAACATTGAAAGGTCTTCTTCCTCAGGTGAGGTTCCTGGACTCTACACGCTCGAGGAACTGGAGCCCTTGCTGCTGCCTCTGAAAGATGAAGCTTCCCAGGATGGCTTTTTTGGATCAGTCTTCAATTACTTCACATACAGTAAGGGACATAGAGCTCCTTACTGAACTGAAATTCTGACTGCAGTGAAAAGAATACCTCAAAATTTTACTTACTTTTTAATTAGATTGTGTCTTAAATATGTAGGTTATTTGGTAGTTTGTTCTTTTCTTACTGTTTTATTCCCCCCTGCAGCATAGTAACACGTAAGAAGCCTGGAATGAAAATACCTTAGCCCAGTTTTAGCAAAAGGGTACGGTGGGAGTGCAGTGGTGGCTGCCTCCCTCCCTTGCTTGTTTTCATATGAGAATGTTATTGTTCCTTCAGAGCCTCCTGTCTTAAACCATGAAACTATTTGTGTTGTGCTAGACTTTATAGTTTTTAATTGCTAAATAGTCATTGACCTATACAGAAGCACATTCTTGTACAGTATAGAAATAAAACTGGAAAAATTTTTGGAAAGGCAAAAATGATGCCTAGAGCCATTCCTGTATTCATATGCTTGGTGGTGTTTCACTTCCTTCTTCAGTATGGCAGGCACATAAATACACATATTTACAAGTGTTTTTTAATTAATTCTTAGAGAATTTCATATATACATAATGTATTTTGAGCATGTCAACCCTCCACTCCACCTCTAACTCCTCCCAGAGACCCCCCTCTGGGTTTCCTCCCAAATTCAAGTTCTCTTTCCATAGCCCACTGAGTCCAGTCAGCGCTTTTCCTGTGTGGATAGGTGTAGGGCCATCCGCTGGAGCTTGGCCAACCTGCCAGGGCCTACTTCTCTGAAGAAGCAAGTAGTTTTTGACCAATATAAAAATCATTCCAAAATATTTCTCCAAAGCTTGCTGTTTTTCACAAATATGCACCTATGATTTTATTTAACAGAAAACTCATCTCATAAAACCAGTCCATTTGTAGGTTTCCAGTTCCTATTTTTCTTAGACTCTTCCAGGACTAAATTTCCTTATGTATGTTTCAGGAATTCAGCAAAACTTACATATTGTCTTGATTATGGATTCTGCGAATTTGAACTTCATAATAAACTGTGAGAGCAATCCTGCTTTGCATAAAAAATGCCAGGTGCTGTGGATGGAAGGCTGGTCAGACAGCAGTATGAAGAAAGTAAGTTCTGACCTTGAAATGGGAAACCAAGACGAAGCACCTTCATTGTGAGGCCTTTGGTATTAGTTTTCATATTAAATTGTGGCACTGAGCACTTCTGTTATATTTGAAAACATCTCCATTTTCTTTTCTTTTGATTTTTCTTTTAGTTGAGTACAGAATTTTAAATTGAAATTTTTAGTTGAGTGTAGAATTTTGAGGAATGAAGACATCATCATCATATTTTAAATATTAAGCCTTTAATTTGTTAACCTATCAGAGGCTAGCTCAGAGTTTAAAAAATTCACACATGAAGAATTTATAAAGTAAAAAAATTAAATACTTAAAAGGGCCTCATCATTGACATCCCAAATACATAGAAGGAAATAAGTTTAATCTGTGAGCTCATGGCATCTTCTTAATTAGAATCTACTTATTTGACTCTCTGAATAAATAGACTTCGACATGGTCCTTTAAATATTATTCATATTCTCAGTCACTTATTCTTGTGTAATAGAAATGCACATCAATGTCTATTGTGATTCAAGACAATAAAGTCTTTCCAATGAGGTCATATTTTATTTTTTATTTTTAATACCCATTTTTAATTGAATTTTTGGGCATTTCATACAATACACCTTAATCATATTTTGATCTCCTCCCTATTAGCACCCGCTGGATTTCATGCATTCTGTCGTACATGTTAAGGTCTATCAAGTCAACTTTGTGTACCCAGATGTCCCTCAGTGTGAGCTCATCCACTGGAGCCAGTTCAGCCTGTCTAGTGTCACTCCCTTAAAGAAGACCAACTCTCCCTCAACCAGCAGTGATCAGCTGCCAATAGTTCTTTGGCTAAAGTCAGGGCCTCCTGCCCATCTCCCCAGTTCTGTGCTGGGTTTTTGTCTGACCGAGTTTGCATGGGTCTTGTGCATGCTGTCACCATTGCTGTAGGTTCATATGAGCAAGTTCCCAGAAGCCTGTAGGACTGATTTCCTCATGGTTATCCAAAGATGAGGTCATATTTTAGTTATATAATATTTTATTTCAGTAAGAAAGGTCAGGAAAGATATTTTAGTCTGTGGGAAAAGAAAAGGTAGGCAGGCGTGATACTGGGAAGTTTTAGATATACTGGGAAGTTTGGAAAATACTTTTCTATTTTTTCCTGAATTCCAAGTAATATCATTATTTGAGATAAAGGCTGAAGGAGGACGTTTGGTGGACCTGAACAGATACAGGAAGTAGGTGGTGAGAATGGCTGAATGGAAAGGCTGGGAGCGTGGACTGTGACAGCTAGGTGGAGGGAGATCATCCCCTCCAGGCCTGCCAGTGCAGCTGTGCTTTCCCTCCAGCCCCCACACACTTCTGCTGCCACTGGAGTAGCTGCCATCCTGTAATTAGAATTTACCAGGAATTTAATTTAAGCTGATAAGGAGGATAAGGGCTTGAAAAGGGTGAGTGGCAATCCAGGGAGGCAGAATGACTGAGACTAGACTTGGGTGGAGATTCTGATGTCCACAGGGACTCAGCTGGAAATCTAGGGAAAAGCTTTGCAATGAGCAGTTATAAAATTGTGACTCATTTATGAAATGATTTTCATTAATTTTTAGTTGTTTTTTTACATCGTAAAACTGAAAATCCTCTCTGCAGTGCTGTGTGATTGAAGGCATTTTATTGGTTCTACACCAAATGAAACATTTTTCTGTTTATTAACTGTATAATCTTACTTGGTATTTTCTCTTTCAATACAAGCTATAATATTTTTTGTTCATACTGTCTAATCATTTTTTTGATGAGATGTTGGTGGTCTTATGTGATGTTTAAATTTGCAATTCATGGTTGATATTTGTTGAAATAGCTAATAAATAATGTCTTCTAAAGATTGATATATTTTGTTAGTGTAGCGTGAAGAAAAATGTGACTTTTACTGTGTGTTTTTGTGTTAATAGTTTTTAACCTTGAATACTGGATTTATTTGAAGTTTTCACACTGATTTGAATTGTATTTTTCCTTTGTTGGGTTGGGGATTTAACCAAGTGCATTGTACATGCTGGGAAAATTCTGTACTATGGACTGACACCTCAAGCCCGTATTTGAGTTGTAAAGAAATATTTTTGTGTTTTAGATACCTGAAATGTTATTCAGTGAAACAAATGGTGAAGAAAAATATGACAAGAAAAGAAAAGAAGAAAAGAAAAAAAATTCAGGTAATAGTTTGGTGTCATTGATTTTTGTCTGATTCTGATTTATAATTATTCAATTATCTCAATTTATAGTAGAGAGCATTGCTATTTTCTAATGTTGTAGATTCATGAAAGATGATTAGAAGTTCAAATAATGCTAATTGTAACAACATCAGATTTCTTGTGTGAGTCACATTTTTGAAGCCTTCTTTTTTGATCTTGCTATGTAGAGCAGGCTGGCCTCCCTCTCACAGAGATTCTCCTGCCTCTCCTTCCTGAGCTCTGGGATTAAAGGCATGCACTGCCATGTCCAGCCTCCTATTTTGTTTTTTAATTAAGGATTTAATATAGAAGCTAACAATACCTATAGTATGAATTTAAGAAAGTCAAACACTCATTTTCTAGGGGTGGGGAGATGGCTCAGTTAGTAAACAGCTTGCCATGCAAGCAGAGGGCCTGAGGTAGATTCCCAAAACGCACAGGAAAATGCTGGTTGTGGAAGTGCCTGCTCTGTGTGCCAGTGCTAGAGAATGCAGAGACGGAAGACTGCTGGGGCTGGCCAGCTAGTAGCCTAGCTGACTGGGGAGCTCCAGGCCAGTGAGAGACCCTGGCTCTAAAACACAAGGTGGATGGCTCCTGCGGAGTGACACCTTGACCCCTGACCTCTACATGCATGCACACACATCACATGTGCATCCCTCACACACATGTGTACCTGCACACACACCAAACATGCATACTTCCCCCTCCCCACTTTCCACCCTCTAATTTTACATATGTAAAGTTATTTTTCTGACCTAGTGGTCTGTAGTCTTGATTAGATTGTGTCAACTCTTTGTTCAGTAGCCTAAACCTTCCATATTACATCATCACTTAGATGTGTCATAGAGCTCAGTTCAATTCCAGAAGTTCCATGATGGTTGGTGAGTGCAGATACTTCCTCAACTATAATATTCTTACTATTTTTCATTACAAATTCACTTTGAATAAGGATTTTTTAATATCATAGCCTATTTATCTTTAATATAAGCATCTAACCATGAAATTTTTATTAAACTTGTTTCATGCTAGGTGCAGTGCTGTTTACTGAAGGAGCTGATAATAGCTTAGGCAAAACAAGAGTTATGTTACATATAAATATAAAACTCTGAGATAGCAAGTGGTAGTACGAGTTTCTATAAAGTGTGTTGTAAAATTTTAATCTGATAAGTATTGTAGGAGTAGATGTTCTAAAGCAGCTGTTTGGGAAAAGCAGTTTTTTTTTTTTTAGCTCCAATTTTTAAAAAAAATTATTTAATAACCACATAATTAGAAGAAGCATTTTATTACAATAGCATTGACATATTCAATAACAGTTTCCAGGGCAAAGATGCATCTCTTTCAAAACTGGCTATAATTTTTTAGGTTCACAATGTTGAATTAATACAGTTATACATTGTTGTACTTAGTATAAACTGTGTAAGTCATAAAATTGAATGAGGTTTTAACCTTTAAAAAAGATCTCCATTTCATCTTAAAATATGCTGTTTCATACAGAAAAACTCACTTTGCAACTAACGCTTAGATGTTTGCATATGTGTCTCTAATCTCTATATTTCTGATTACTACTAGTCACAGTCGGGTTACTTTCTGAGATCCTGAACAAGGTTGACTAAGTTCCAGGGGACTATGGAGCATTCTCAAAATGTCCTGTAACTGTGGTGAGTCACCTGTCCTCTTGATCAAGGAGGCCATGGAGACCCCACCAGATGGACTTAAACCGGTGTCCAGCTACGAAGAGGAGGGTAAAGCATTCTTATCAGAATGTGTAGTCTTAAAACAGCATGGAGGGGTAAGACAGGCTTTTCTGCAGCAGTGAAGTAGTCTACAGGTCTGAAACCATGAGGGTGTGGAGGTGTAGAAATGAGAAAAAGATGCAGGGTCAGATGGTGACAGGCCTGCATATTACCCTGAGTTTGAATTCGGATTTGTGAATGATCTGGGGTTTTTGAGAGATTTTTGTCAGGCATGTAACCTGTTCTCTTTTTAGAAAGAGGACTCTTTAGGTCTGTCCCTATATTGTTTGTATTTTAGGAAGGTAGATTAATACAGGGACAAATTGAAGGTTATCAGACCACTTTAGAAGTCCATTTTTGTAATGTGAGAGAGAATGGTAAAGTCCTGAACCAAGGAAGAGGTAAGATGAGAGGCAGGAGTGAACTTGGAGGACATTAGGAAGCAGTCTCCACAGGACTTGAATGTGTAATGGCTGTGACACTCAAGGCGTCAAGGGTGTCTCACTGGCTTCCAGCTTGGGACAGTCATTAGAAGTCGACTTCATTCACTGCAATAGGAAACAAGGAAAATGAGTCAGTGTAGGAGCTACATCTTTGATCACAGAATTTCTGAATTTCGGTGTGAACTTATTCCTAGCTTTGTGGTTTTGGGGCTCTTTACCCTTTCTTGTCAGATGGGAATGGATAAATTGTGTGTCATTTAGAATGTCTTACTGTGTTGGCTTTTTGATTACATGTATTATATGGTTTCAATTTATATATTATGATACAAGTAGATTTATCTCTTTGCATCAAAACGATGTTTAAGAGAAACAAATAACAGTGGAAAGAGAGAGACTGCAGAAACGAGATAACTCAAAGTTTTAAGGAACACAGAAGATAGAGTAGATAGCAAAGAATGTCTGTACATTTTAAAGAAAAAGTTTCACGTTTATAAGTATATAGCATATCTAATGTGAGATACAAGATTATTTTGATTCTTAATACGTCATGCTTATAAATAAGTTTTATCTCTTGTCTTTCCTAGTTGATCCTGACTTTCTAAAATCATTCTTGCTAATCCATGAGTCTTGTAAAGCATATGGTGCCACCCCTAGCCGGTACATGACTTTCCTACATGTGTATTCTGCCATCAGCAGCAGCAAGAAGGAGGAATTACTGAAAAGACAGAACCATTTACAGGTGCAACACTGATAATCTTGACTGCTTTTAGTTTTCAACTATTCTGTCTTGAGTTTCTGTGTGTAGAGAGCAAAGATTATTCCAGTCACATTGGCTGTTACCTGTGGTATATACTCAGTGTAAATATTACTGTATAGGAAACCTTAGGAGAGCATCATACTTCCTTACAGGGCTGCCTGCTACAGTATGGTAATGATTTTTCTTCATTCAATAATTATTCTCTTTTTAGAGGATAATATTTAATGGTTTTGATGGATATATCATTTCCCATAAGGTCTTTTTCACATGAAGGCATTTTAGAAATCGAGAAATCACTAGTTAGTTGGGCATGGTGATGCATGCCTGCACTCGAAGTGCTTGGGAGGCAGAGGCAGAGGATGGGGAATTTGAGGCTAGCCTGGGTTATATAGTGAAACTTTGTCCCAGGGTAGGAAAAAAAAGGGAAAACAGTGCTTATTTAAATATTATTATAAAGCTTGAAATTGAAATTATAATTGTTTGTGGTTGAATTTACATTTAATAATGTTCCTATGTCACTTCACATCCTGAAATATTTTCTTTTTTTCTTTTTGTAAATAAATTCAACTTAAATGTGACTTTAGAATGCTAGCCTCTGGGGACTGGGTCTCTAGTTCAGTGGTAGGGTGCCTGCCCAGCATGTACAAGTCCTCGGTTTCAATCACCAGTACCACTCACCCACACCCACACACCAGAATGCTGACCTTTAAATTTTTCAGAGTATTTTATGTCTGAAGTTTTATGTTCTCTCATAGGGAAATTCACTAGGACCAACTAAATTGACCTAACTGTCTTCATTATTCTGTGTGTTTGTTTGTTCCTTATTTAACCCACTGAATCTAGTCAGTTCTGCCCAAGTACACATGGATGTGGGGTCAGTCAGTGGGGGCATGGGGAACCTATCAGTGACCACACCCTCAAAAGTGACTTTCCTTGCCCTGGCAGCCATCAACTGCCAATAACTTCTCAGTAAGGGGTGGATCCCCTTCCCAATATGTGCTGAAATTTGAAAAAATTATATATTTTATTTATTTTTTTATTTTTATATGTATAGGTATATTGCCTGCATATAGGTAAGTGCACCCGTGTTGTGCAATGCCCGCAGAGGTCAGAAGAGGCTGTCGGATCCCCTGGGACTGGAGTTACGGACAGTTGTTAGCTGCCATGTGGGTGCTGGGATTCGAACCTGGGTCATTGGCAAGAACAACCAGCGTTCTTAGCCGCTGAACCATCTCTCCAGCTCCATGTGCTGAAATTTTTAACAGAGTTGGCCCTTGTGAAGTTCTGATGTAGGTAACCAAAGGTGCTGTTCAGTTCATATGTGTAACAGCCATGTTATATCTGGAGGACTGTTGGGGGACCCTCGTGTATGGTGCAAGCTGCCTTAAATTCTGTAAGTGCTCTGTGGCCACCCACCACTTTAAATCCTTTGTTTTTGTTTGTTATGGGGCACTTGGAGCTGGAGTGCCTTTTTGTGCCAAGGCTAGTTAATTTAAAATCTCACCTAACTGGTTTAGCTTGAGCTTGAGCGCCCTGGGGTGAGATAACAAAACAAATTAAGGAAGTTTGTTATCTTAGAAGTTCAATTCAAAGCTTGTATAAAAATCCCTTAGAACTTTGGAGATTTTGTTTCTCGGGGTGTTGTTCAAGATAGAAAAGGAAAGGGGGGTGAAACACTGATTCCTAGGGGAACATGCCTGGGATCAAACCTCAGGTGATTCCATGGAGTCCACAGCACAAGCCTGCCCGCAAATTTAAGAGATCTGGTGACCACTCTAAGAGCAATTAACTGGTCGTTGTGTTACTGGGTTTTTGCATTAGAAAAATGTATAGATGGGGGTCTTGTCTACACCCGTGCGGGCAGTTGGGGTCCGTTAAGAGGGCTAAGAGCCTTTGGCTGACATCAGGGGGTAGCCCTGATCAGAAAGCCTCAGTTGTTCCTTCGTCTTTAACGGTCCCACGCAAAGGAGGAAGAAAAAGGAGAGACTGCCAATCCTCAAGGGTGGGATGGCTTAAGGCAAAGCTGCCACTACCCTCTTGGAGAGAAGGGATACTCAAAAACTCTGCATGTTCCAGGAGCCCCACGTTAGCACCAGCTGTGGGGTCTCTCCCTCCCCTCGTGTGTCATTGGCCACCGGTCCACAAGGGCAAAGGGAGCAGAAGCGACGAATGGGGTCAGGATGGCCAGTGAGCACTGACAGAGGAAAGCCCTTCCGGGGAGGCAGATTCAGTGATACAGCTCCAGACTCAGTGAAACAGCTCCGTTTATTCAGTGGGGGTTAGAGAAAATATAGTGTGGAGGCAGCAGCCAAAGCTTCAGCTGATAGGTGCTCATAGTGTGCTTTATTTACATGTGGTAGGGGGTTCCTATCATCCAACTATGGGGCAATGCCTAATTATCATATAGAAAAAACCTGGGGGTAGTTTTTACTCGGTCATATTTCAAATAAGGTCAGGCATCCGCGCTTGGCGGCACTTTCCAGGTAAGTCAGGCAGAGAGCAGGAGGCCCCCGGTGAGAAAGGGAGTCCTTCCATATAGTACCAAGCCCCTTAGAGCTATCCGGACATGGAGGACTACAACCCTAGCAGCGGGGTCCCCCCAAATCTCTCCCTGTTTTGTTTTACAATGAAGAGGTGTCATCACAAGCTTTAAGAACCAACTCATCTATCTCGGGAGAATTCAAAGTTTAATAATTGACCATGACCTGCTTGGTAGTAATTTTTGCAATGGTAGTAATTTGTCAGTGAAGAAATTATATGAAACAGGGAGCAAGCATCAAAATGACACACAGCATGATCAGGGGGCTAACAAAGGGTAGGAGCCATGAAAAAAGAGGTTACTAAACCAACCTAATTGTTCGGTGGGTTGAAATCTTGAAAATAGATCATTACGAAGGTTTTTGAGAGTATTAACATTGGTTTCAACAGCATTTGATTCATTCACAAAAAAACAGCATTCCTCTCCCAATACTACACACATCCCCCCATGTTCAGCAGTTATTAAGTCCAGTGCTCTTCTGTTTTGGAGCACAACACTGGCAAGAGAGTTCATTTGTCATTGGAGAGACTTGAGGCTGTCAGTCATGGATTCATAGCACTCCTTCCCAACTTCATTCCACTGTCTCTTCCATGATGTCCCCTGAGCCTTGGGGAAAGGGGTTGATATAGATGTTCCATCTATGACTGAACACACATAGTGACTTCTTCTCAGCTCTTTGAACAGTAATAGTCTCTGTATTAACCAATACCAGTGCAATAAGAAACTTCTCTACCTAAATTGGAAGCAGCACAAATCTATGGGTATATACACAAGTATTTAGAAGGCCATTTGACAACATGATCATTTAGAAAAGCAATGTAAATAGAGTCTTTCCTAGGGTCTATGACTTCCCTAGCTATAGGTTTGACCATATTCAATACTAGGAATGAATTTCTTTCTGTGGAACAGCCTCAAGTCTTATCAAGAATATTATTGATTACCTCCCTAAACAGTCTTGCTACTGTTGCACCAGTGGGCACATCTTGCCTAGTAGGTCAGTGTTACAGAGTCCAGCACTGAATAAAACTGTTGATATTTTTTCTTCCCTGTTAGCCTGCATAGCATGTTTAAGCACCACGAAAGCTAGCCAGCAGGGAGAGAATTTCCTGGTCAGTTCAAGGTTGAATTCTCGGTGTCTTGTAACCCAAGTGTGGTGTCTTCAGCAACCATTTAGATATGGTGGGCAACTAAGTACATGTGAAGCCTGTAGCTACGTATGGGGAGGGCTGATTTCCTGACTTAGTTTTCAGTGGTTCTTTGGGGAGATTACTTAAGCTTGCTGAACTTTTCCTTCAAAGAGTCAATTATGTGAATATATTAATAGGTAAAAATCTATGTGACGAATGTAGCTTGATACCTGTCTTCTGTTAATAGGGACTCAGTAAATATTGGTTACATTTGTTTTCTTCCATGACCCTCTTTCCAAATCTGTTGTGACAGAAACCTAACCAACATTATAGAATAGAAGGAATTTGATTTCATGTCCATTTCTTGGATTAATTTTGGGGAGGAGAATAGGGGATCATAATGACTGAGTCAAAGCAAATGCTCGCTCAGCGAGCAGGAGGCCTTTTGATGGTAGTCCCCAAGAACACTACATGAGGTGAGGCAAGCCAAGCCTGCCATACATGAGTCACCCTGAAGTAGAAATGGGAAAGGGTTCACAATTTTCTCTTTTTATATTTTCCTTTATCTAATATTATGTAAATAATGTTTCACCCAGTGTTTAAACTATGAAATATTAATGTGAAATGGTTAGCATTACTGTGATGCTTTAAAATGTTTTTCTTTACTGTGAAGTATTTTACCATATCATAAATAGATAAGACACTTACTAAATCATACTAACTAGTGATAAGAAAAAGAAAAAAGCTCACGTGTCCTATCTTTCACATAAGGCTTTATTTACTGTGTGTATAAAGTTATTTTATTTTCCAATCAATGTTTTATTGATGTAGGCCGGTGTGTCTAAACTAAATGAAGCTAAAGCTCTTGTGGATGAGCTGAACAGAAAAGCTGGTGAACAAAGCATATTACTTAAAATGAAGCAGGACGAGGCGGACGCTGCCCTTCAGGAGATCACAGTGTCAATGCAGGTAATGTCAGGAGGGAGTGCCAAATGCAAACCAGCAGGAGGACATCTATAGCTGATTGTTAGTCTTCCTGAAAAACAACTTTCTTAATTTAGATTTAAAAATATGGCTCATCCATACTGGTTCACACTGATGAATTTGAATTCACACTGATGTACTTGAGCTCTAGCGGAGGAGCATGGCATTTGAGAGTGACCACACAGTCCCCTCCATTGACTGATGCTCACTTATATGTCCTTTCACATTTTAAATTCCTGTGGACCTTTCTGTAACTGATTTTATGTTCTCCTTATTAACTAGATGTTCCTTTAACTTTTTAATAAAATCCTCTTCTTCAGACTGAAAAAATTTCTTGCAGATAGCTTATCCTTGGATAGGACACTATATGAAATTTCTGCTCCCCAAGCCTCAGGGAGCATTGCAGAAGAGGGGGCAGAAAGATTCTAAGAGCTAGAAGAGGTGGTCATTACTCATATGAACTCAGAGGAACAGTGACAGCATACACAAGTCCCTTGCAAGCTCAAACCAGAAAAAAATCCCAGCATAGACATGAGGAAGTGATTAAGAAGTGCCAACCCCACCTAAGGAAATTTGGCAACAGATGGCTGCTGGGAAGGGGAGGATAGTCTCTTTCAAACATGAGACTCTTAGTAGGTTAGCCAGGTTCCAGTGGATGGACCCACTCCGAAGGGCACTTGGAGACACAAATTAGACTCTATATGCCTTATTGTATATATAATAGAGTACATTAAATTGGGCGGGGGACAACTAGGGGAGGTGTGGATAGCGGAGGGGATCCGAACACCAACTAATTATATTATATGAAAATTGCAAGAATTCAATTAAAAAAGATTCATGAACTTTCTTTTGAAATCTTAGACTTTGATGTTTTCTGCTTTAGTTATATCTCTTCTTCAGCATTACCTCCCTTGGCTGAGCTCATTCAAGGAAATCTCCATGAGTCCTCTCTGTAGGGCATTGTTTCTGCCTGTGCTCTCAGTATGCTTCTCCACCTTACTGTGTCCTGCAGCTCATAGCACTGCTGTGCCATCCTCTCCTCTGTGCTCTTCGCCGAGTCTCTGCCGCAGCCCTTGCATGCCAGGTTGCCTGCTCAACATGCCTTTCGCAGCCCTGTAGATGTTGCAGTGTTGGACAGTTTTGGAGTTGAATGCATTATTTCCTCTTCTGCATTTCTTTTTTGATTGTGGTAGTGACCTATAGCTAATTATTGAAGACAGAACTTATAGTAGATCTCAGTGCCATCATCCTACATGTAATGAATCATTAAATTCCATTTTATCTTTCAAAACATATTATCATATTTAAACTTTTTTTTATAGGTGTAGTCTGACATCCTTGATTTTTTTTTTCTTTTTCTTTTTCTTTTTCTTTTTTTTTTTTGTCTTTTTGAGACAGAGTCTCCCTCTAGCCCCAGCTGTCCTGGAACTCACTATGTAGACCAGGTTGGCCTCGAACTCACAGAGATCTGCCTGCCTCTGCCTCCCTAGTGCTGGGATTAAAGACATGCACCACCACGCCTGGCCCACGTCCTTGATTTTTTAAAAAGAATTCATGAGCAATTAATATGTCTCTCTGTGATTCTTCACTCATTTCCCCCCAGATATTTATCATCATAATGTGTCAGGATTTGAAACATCAACCATGTTTGTGTTGGTGAATATTGTCTAGATACTAATTACTAGTTAAATGCCTCTCTCATTCAAAATTAACTTTAATATTAATAATAAAAACTAAATGGGACAAAAACTCAGAAATAATAAAGTTAGAAGGCTTAAGTCTTCAAGATTCAGTATGTAGCTGTGGCAGTTCAGGCCTTGTGATACTAGTATAATGTTGGTCATAAGGATGATTGGAACACTGTGGACCCCTGAAGGAAAATCCTTTGTAAAAGTGTTTTTAGACATTTGCATATCTATGCATAGAAAATAAAACTGGAGACCTTTTCATTACAATTCCTATATTCACATGATATGCATTACATCATACCAAAATGGGAAAAAAGAACAAACTTTAACTAGACTTTATAGATTTTAAATGTATGCTCTTTTATGTAATTTCTTAAATGAAAGGGAGTTCTTTATAGAACATATATGTAAGAAATTGTCTACAGATTATAAAGAAAGTATTACAACTTAATAGTAAATCAAAAATTCCAGTTTAACAGTGGTTAAAAGATTTGAGCATACTGTTCACAAAAGAAGAGCTGTGAAGGGCAATAACGTGACAAGGTGCTCAGCATCAGTATTTAGGAAGGAAAGCTCAGTGACATGCCACTGCACATTCAGTGCAACGGGTGAAACTGTGAGACTGTGAATGTGAAGTGATGGTAAGGATGTGGACCATCTGGAACTCTCAGAACTGTTGGAGAAAGACAAAATGATTTAGTCTCTTCTCAGAAGCACAGTGGCTTCTGTAAAATTTGGTGTGTACTTGTCATGTAGCTCAGGAACCCCAGTTGTAGGTTGTTGGAGAAATGATGGCATATAAAGAATAGCTGACAGGGTGAGCAGTTCTCAAGTTGGTGAAAACGCCTGGCTTGGTTCTCAAGCGTCAGTAGCACTGAGTATATTGGTCATTCTCGGCTCATTCTTCATTTTAATAGTTTTGATGTTTCTCTGATCACTACACTATGGTTGAGAACCACTGCCTTAAGCACTCTAAGGGGTTTTGTGATGAATTTAGTCTTTGTTTTTCATTTAGCATAAATAAACACAAAATATATAATATTTAAACTTTTTATATAGGTGTAGTCTAACATCCTTGATTTTTTTTTTTTTTAATTCATGAGCATTTGAGGACTTAGGGGTCTGTGGTAGGGTGACTCATCAAAGAAGCTTCTTTTTGCAGCAGATTGAGGCTACTGTAGAGTTGCACATCGGGTCAGGCACAGAGAACATACACCTGGGAGATGCCCAGTAGTAGGTGACTCATCTGTATTCGAATCTCTACAACCACGGCTCATGGAACATAGCGGAGTGAGGGGTAGAGAGGGGGCTAATGCACCCCTCAACTCTCACCAGTAAGGCATCCATGTATATCAGAGTCCAATGCACACAGAAGACCACAACTGGCCAAGTTTTGGAGAATGGCAGACTGGAGTATAGGATGGGACTCCTATATGGAACCTCACCCACCCATGGCTCAGGGACCATTGCGGAAGAGGAGGCAGAAGGATTGTGGGAGCCAGGGCTGGTTCATGAACTTGGAGAGGTGGAGACTTCCAGGCCACTAGAGACTTGCTCATGTTACCCTGTGGCAGCAATGGCATCAAGCGCAGGTCCCATGTCAGCTCAATTAAACAAGGGCCTAAAGAGGAGGTGAGAAATAGGTGGTGGGCCAGCACTAGATTGAGAGCTATTTGAGACTGATTGCTGCTGGGTAAGGGAGAGTATGACTTACATACGACCACTTGATGGGCTAATTAGACTCCAGTGGACACATTTATCCTGAAGGACATTTGGGTACAAACACCTGAATTAATAGGACTCAGCACGTTTGGTAGAGTGCATAGGGTTCTGTGGGGGGATGGGGAAGGCATGAATGGGGGAGGGGGTCTGGATTTGAGTGGCAAATGTATGAAATTTTAAAAGCTCAATAAAAAAAGGAAAAAATATTCATGAGCAATTAATGTCACTTAATGCTATGTGATTTTTCACTTACTTTTACCCAGATATTATCATAATGTATCAGGATATCAAGTAATTTATGTCCAAGATAGAAGTCTAAAAACAAAATGTATAAATTCATCTGTAGGAATTATTAGTTTATATTAAACTAAAATTACACATTTATTGTTAGTTTCCTCATATACAGTATGGGCATAGTTGTACTGACATTCTGGGGTTTTTTTCAGGTCTTATGGGTGTTTTTACGATCATGTTGTAAAGTATGTATTCCTGACTTGTTTAAATTTTATATAATAAACATTTATTATTAAATGGAAAAATAAAGAAAAATAGAGAAACATTGCTGATGTTAAATGTAAACTATATAATTGAACTGTAAGATTGTAGAAATTCTCGTCATTGATCCAAAATTAATATAAAAAATTTTGCCAGGTGTGGTGGCGCATGCCTTTAATCCTAGCACTCAGGAGGCAGAGGCAGGTGGACCTCTGTGAGTTTAATGCCACCCTGGTCTACATAGTGAGTTCCAGGCCAGCTGGAGTGCAGGAAGGCCCTTTCTCAAAAAGACAATTTTTTTTTTTTTTTATTAAATGTTGTTTATGGGCTGCAGAGATGGCTCAGCAGTTAAGAGCACGGGCTGCTCCTGCAGGAGACCTGGGTTTGAATCCTAGCACCCGCATGGAGGCTAACAATGGTCTGTAATTCCAGTTCCAGGGGATACAACCCCTTCTTCTGATATCTGCGGGCATTGTATGACACAGGTGCACTTACACAAATGCAGGCATAACACTCATACTACATAAAATAAAAAAGTTTAAAAAGTTTTATTTTTGGTATCATTGACCACTTAACTATTCCTGTAGGATGCTAGTGAACAGAAGACAGAACTTGAAAGACTGAAGCAGAAAATAGCAGAAGAAGTTGTTAAAATTGAAGAAAGAAAAAGTAAAATTGATGATGAATTAAAAGAAGTACAGGTAAGTTTAAAAAAAAATTCCAAAGTGTGTTCACATTTTCAGCTGCCCAGTTGGGTATAAGAACTTAAACATTATTTGTAGATCAGTTTACTGTCTTTTTGAAAAATTTTTTGATTTATTTTTTTATGTGTGTGAGTGTTTTGCCTGCATGTTTGTAAGTGTACCGTGTGTGCAATGACCAAAGAGGCCAGAAGAGGGTGCGAGATCCCCTGGAATAGGAGTTCTGGACATTGGTTAACCACCATGTGTGTGCTGGGAACCAAACCTGAATCCTCTGCAAGAGCAACCTGTGTTCTTAACTGACTAATTGCTTTCTAATACTATTATAAAATGTGAGCTTTACTCAGATTATTACTTGTAAAGGCAGAAGCAAACACTAATTGAAATAGTCTTAGTTTTCTGTAAGCTTTGTGATTTTGATTGTAGAGGAAACAATGTATAGCTATGTCAAGATAAACTGTTGACTAAATGACCCAACTATTCATAAAATATAGAGAGACTCCTGAAAATGTCAAGTCATCTCAAATCAAGTTAGAAGTGCTAAATTAGAGGTGCCGTTACAATGCCAAGAAGTTCTACTTCCTCAGCTTGGACATTCTTTGCATATTTTGAAGTTTAATATTTGAAGAAAAGATCATCAGTAGCTGTACTCAGTTGAGTAAAATAGCAATACATGATGATTTGTAAAAAGTTACTTTTTTTTTGAGACAAGGCCTCCCTGTAGCCCCAGCAGGCCTGGGACTCATTATGCAGACTAGGTTGGCCTTGATCTCATAGAGATTATCTGCCCCTGCCTCCAGAGTTCTGGGAATAAATGCTGCCACCATGCCTGACCTGACAGGATTTTGTGTGTGTGTGTGTGTGTGTGTGTGTGTGTGGTATTTTTGAGACAGGGTCTCCTGTAATCCCAACTGACCTGGAGCTTGAATTCACAGAGATCCGCCTATCTCAGTCTCCCAAGTGCTGGGACTAAAGGCATGCACCATCACGCCCGGGTATATTTTTTGTTTTATGTGTTATGAGTATTTTGCCCTCATGTATGTAAGTGTACTCATTTGTATATTGCCCACAGAGGCCAGAAAAGGTGTTGGGTCCCCTGGAACTGGAGTTACAGAACTTGCTAGCCACCATGTGGGTGCTAGGAACAAAATTTGGCCCTGTGCGAGAGCAGTCAGTGCACTTCACTGCTGAGCCATCTCTCTAGTTCCTGAGGACCTTACTGAGTTTTATTTTTCCTTCTTTTCTCTTTTAGCCTCTGGTTAATGAAGCTAAGCTAGCAGTTGGAAACATTAGACCAGAATCTCTTTCTGAAATTCGCTCACTCCGTATGCCACCAGATGTTATCCGAGACATTCTTGAAGGAGTTTTGAGATTAATGGGTATCTTTGATACGTCTTGGGTAAGCATGAAAAGGTAAGCTTTTGAACTTATGAAAAATATTATTTAAGCAGTGAATTTTACCTTCCTTTAATTATTTATTTTAAAGTTAAGAAAATTTTGTTTTGGCTCACAGTTTCAGAACTGTCAAATCTATCATAGCTGAGACAGGTGGGACAGCTCACCTCACCAAGGTCATGAAGCAATGAAAATGTTTGCTGTCCCTAGCTTTCTCCTTTTATTCTTTCCAGGGCAAGTTTGTGGGATTGTGCTATACATGTTTGGAGGGGCACTCCATCCCCCTACCCCCTGCAGTTAATCCTCTCTGAAAGTGTCAGAGATACGCTTTACCAATCTTCTAGTCATTTTTCAATGCTCTCAAATTGATAATCAAGATTAAGTATTACTCATCCCAACACCTTTTGTCAGCTTGACACCCAAACACATCTTAAGTCATAGCATTCCACCCCTGGTCTCCAAAAGGTGCTTGTCATCTTAAAATGCCAAATACACTCTGCTAATATCCACGAGTCCCCCAAAATCTTCACAGTTCCATTATTGCTCAGAAGTTGAAGCGCAAAGTTTCTTGCATGATCCTTGGCAACCTTTTAGCAATTAGGTTCTATAGAATTAAGAAGCAGGTTGTATACATTTAATGAATACTGGCATAGTGCAAATACCCTGACAATAACAACTTAAGGGAGAAAGGGTTATTTTTGTTTCAGGATATAGTCCATCCTGGCCAGGTTCTTGGCATCAGGACTGGAGGCATTACTGTCAGGGAGCCCAGCAGATGACTACAAATGACTGTGCTAGTGCTCAGCTTGCTCTCTCCTCTGTGGTCCAGCTGTGGAGTAGAGTGTGGGGGTGTCTTTCTACTTCAGGTTACCTAATTGGGATGTTCCTTCACTGGCATGCCCAGAGGGCTATCTAATTTAGAGATATCTCACAGTCATGCCTAAAAGTTTATCTCCTAGGTGATTTAGATCTTGTTAAGTTGATAATCGCTATCGACCATCACATTGGCTAAAATGCAGACACATTTTCCTTTATGGTTCCATAGTAGTGGGTATTCCCAGTGTGATGGCATCTGTTCTAGTTTGTTTCTTCATTGCTGTGACAAAACACTCTGACCACTACCAATATGGGGAGGAAAGGGTTTGTTTATCTTTAATCTCCCGGGTCACAGTTCATCAGGGAGCCCAAGGTAGGAACTTGAGGCAGGAACCTGGAGGCAGGAGCTGGAGCACAGGCCGTGGAGGAACACTGCTTACTGGCTTGCTCCCCTGGCCCTTGCTTAGCTTGCTTTCTTATGTAACACAGGCCCACCTGCCCAGGGGTGGCACCACCCACAGCGGGCTGGACCCTCCCACATCATTCAACAATCAAGAAGATGCTCCACAGACATGGCCACAGGTCAGTCCTATGGAGGCAATTCCCCATTTGAGGCTTCCTCAACCCAGGCGTGTCAAGTTGACAGTAAAGTTATCCAGCACAGCATCTCACTGATGGCATCTCACTGTGATGGCATCCCACTGTGATGGCATCCCACTATGGTGACATCCCACTATGGTGACAATCCATTGTGATGTCATGTCTTGAATGGAAACTGTTGTTGGTCATGAAGGGTACACAGGCTATTTCCTGAGGGTCAGCCATTTCCTTTTCAGAGTCCACCTGATTGGCCTCTGCTCTGAAGTATCCCCAGTACTTTCCAGTGTCTCTTTTCCATTAGAGGTTTATCTCCAGACCACCACTTACATCAACCATGTTAGCACCCCTGTTTTCCTGAACTGCTTGTTCCCGAGCAAAGCAACAGTACTCTCCCAGGCAGAATGACTGGTACTGCTGCAATCCCTCCACCTCTCCATCTTCTCTGTTGTTCCTGGACCAGGTCTGACCCTGTCCTGGGCTGGTCCAGTTCCCATCTTTGCCCCCATAGCTACCTATCAGAATTTTAATGCCTAGTTCATAATATTTCCTTTATTATCTCTCAAACTGACCCTTTTAATACATAGTGCACTTGGGGCTGGAGAGATGGCTCAGTGGTTAAGAGCATTGGCTGCTCATTCGGAGGACCTAGACTTGGTTCTCAGCACCCATGTGGGCTAACAACCATCTGTTACTCCAGTTCCAGGGGATCTGATGCCCTCTTCTGGCTTCCATGGGCAGTGCATACATGTAGTGCACTTACATACGATAGGCAAAACACTCATACACATAAAATTTAAAGTAAGAATTTTAAAATACACAGTATACTCTTTACCCTGAATTTCAAGTTACATGTAAATATATATCAAAATCTAAATATCTTTTTTTCCACGAGTAACTATTATACATGTCACAAGTGGGTAATGCCAGAATTTTCAAGAATTCCCATTAACTGTGATAATTTATTTGGTCCTTATATTGTGTAAAAGCACTATGATTTCACTGTGATTTTCTGGTGAATCTCAGAGTCTTGTACTTTTTTGTTTTGTTTTTGGTCTTTCTGAGAAAGGGTCTCCCTGTAGCCCCAGGTGGCCTGGAACTCGCTATGTAAACTAGGCTAGCCTTGAACTCACAGAGATCTGCCTGCCTCTGCTCCCAGGTGTGTTCACCACCACAACCACCAGAGTCTTGTTCTTTTGTGGTGGGTTGGGGAGCAAAAGAGACAGAGAAGAGGCCAGAGGGGAGGAGGGGGAACGGGGAGCAGGGAGGAAAAGGGAGAGAGCCTCAGGGAATCCATGAAAACGGTGGGCAGTAATGGAACACGGACTTGTTGATGCAAAAGCATAACTCTCACCTCAAAGGGGAAGAGATAGTTTATTCTGGAGCCAAATATGAATAACCATGGCCCGGGAACACAGATTCAGGTTACCCCAAATTCCATGTTCCAGCATGCTAGCAGTAGCATTACATTTTTATAGTAATGGAACAAGGAAAAGTCATAAATCAAACACTTTTTAAATACATTGGTGGATACATTCAGGTCATAGCAAAGTCAGGAGGAGGCGGGATTTCTACTGTAGGTCTCAGATGCCATCTGATGACGTTCTTAGCTTTTTGACTGGTAGGACCTGGAGGTCTGCTAAGTTTTATTAGTCACAAGAGCATTAACTCAGAAACAAGGTAGGCAAGGTGTGGCTCTTTATGGGGTTAAAGGTGTCCCCAGATAATTTGTGATCAGGCTCTGGATCTGCAATGTTTTAAACTTTCCACCTGATTGAAGTGTTAGTCAGTTGGTCGGCCTTGCAGGAAATTCAACTCTTCCTGGGAGCTTTCCTTCACAGACCCCACAATGTCAGGCTTTTCACCAATGGTGTTAAGGTTTAAGTTGTTGAGATTTCAGTTGATAACAAAGGAGTCCTTTTTATGCCTGAGCATTGAAGAATAGATTTCAAATGAAGGAATTCTTCAAAATACTTTAGAAAGCATTTGGTATAGTTCCTTGCATAATCCTAGGAAACAAGAGTCTATAGTACTTGACTCAAAGCCATAGTGGAATAAAAAAATTAGTGGATTCTGACATACCACGTCCCGCTCCAGTTTGTACCCAGGACATTAGACAGAATATTTCACTCCTCTAGAGAGTCTCTCTTTATTTTAAAAAGCTGTTAACTCTTGCTTAAATTTTCTAATATTTGATATTTCTTAACTCGTTTTTTAAGTAGTACATACATTTTTGAGAATTACCAACTTTTAGGGACTTGAAAGATGGCTCAGTGGTTAAGAGTACTGGCTGTTCTTATAGAAGACCTGAATTTGAATCGCAGTACCCACATGAGGGCTAACAACCGTCCATAACTCTAGTTCCAGGGGATCCGACACTGCCTTCTGGCCTCTGCAGGCCTTGCATGACACAGGCACACTTAAATACATGCAGGCATAACATTCATACACATAAAGTAAAAAAAAAAAAAAAAAGAAAATCAACTTTTAGTAAGTCTTATTTACGTCAATATGATTTTTTCTTAGTTTCCTTGCCAAAAGGGGTATCAGAGAAGACATCGCAACTTTTGATGCACGGAACATTCCAAAGGAAATAAGAGAGAGTGTTGAGGAACTTCTCTTTAAAAATAAGGCTTCTTTTGATCCAAAGGTAATTTCCCTTTTCTATACTATATAATATTCTGCTTTTTATTGTTGATGCCTTGTCATTGTTAATGGTTTAGATCCCCTAAAAATAAAAATTAAGAGCCACATGTGGTGGTGTATACCTTGAATCGTAGCACTCAGGAAGCAGAGGCAAGCACATCTCTGTGAGATCCAGGCCAGCCTGGTCTACATAGTGAGTTCCAGGCCAGCTTGGGTTACAGGGTGATCAGGAAGACTCTGCCTCAAAAAAATATTAAAATTAAGGAATAGCAGAGCTGTAGATGTAGTGGGAAGCATTTACCGGGATAAGGGAAGATAGAGCCCAGGTAGTTGGAGGCTCGTTGTCCTGTGTGGTTTTGAGTGTAAGTGTTTCCTCTCAGTGCTGTATTCCCAGAGCCTCCTCCTTTTTTGTTCTAACTCCCTACATTTCTGATTTTCTTTTTCCCCCTGCTAGGAATAATAACAGATATAGGATATTTATATCAAATTTCAGGGAAAAGTAACTTCTGTGACTCTGGTATTTTAAGGCTTCTTTATCTAAAATACTATCTTCTTTGACACCAACATAATATTTTCAATTTGTTACTATGTGGTAAAAATGTATATGACATGTAGAAGAAAAAGAATTGGTGTTTGAGCATTGTGACTGGCCCATGCGTTCCTTAGACATGGGACTAGCGGGGCAGCCATGTTGGTACAGCAGTGCATGCTAAAGATTAAATGCTGTTCATAAAGATTTGCTTTCAGATTAAAAACAGAGTTCACGTATATTTCTCACAATGCAGTATAAACTATGGACCCCAAACTTTAAGTTCAAATTTTAAAAAATGCCTATATAAATGTGTTAAATTTAACTTTGCGTTTGTTTTGAAGTTCAGTCAGAGTACTGGGTAACTTGAGTGACTTTTCAGAATGCTAAGCGTGCCAGCACTGCGGCCGCACCTTTGGCTGCCTGGGTTAAAGCCAATGTGCAGTATTCCCACGTCTTGGAGCGGATCCAGCCTCTGGAAACTGAACAGTCAGGATTAGAATCGTAAGTGAAATACAAAATACAAATAGTTTTAACCTATTTTTGCCATCAGTTTTATGTAAGTGTTATAGTGTTATGTAAGTATAGAGCCAGTGACATAAAAGTAAGAATTGAACAGGTAAAAGAACAGACAAACAAGCAAACAGAAAACAGCTTGGCCATATAGTGGTGCACACCTTTAATCCCAGCACTCAGGTGGCAGAGGCAAGGCTGATCTCTGTGAGTTCAAGGCCAGCTGAGTTTACATACCAAGTTTCAGGCCAGCCAGTGCCATATTGTGAGGCCCTGTCTCAAAGAAAAACAACAAATAAACATATACATTAAAAAAAAACCAAAACAGCTAATTAGAGGATGACAGAACCAAGTGACTTTTCTTTGTCCGTGTTGTTAGTAGCGTGTAATTGTCAAATGTCTTTAGAAAAAGTCAAAGTTCCATAGAGGATAATAAATACTAAAGAAAATATGACTTATGGGCCTGGAGAGGTGGCTCAGTGGTTAAGAATACTGGCTGTTTTTACAGAGGACCTGGGTTCAGCTCACAGCACACAAGTGTCAGCTAACAACCATCTGTAACTCTAATTCCAGTGGATCCCATACCCTCTTCCTACCTCTGCGGGCATTGTACACACAGGTGCATTTACATACATGCAGGCAAAATGTGCACATAGAATATTTAAAATAAATTGAAAATTTAAAAAGAATGACTTAAAATCTAGAAGTTGTATATGTATTTTCACATCAATTTTCTGAAATATTTAGGATGCATTTTCCTAAACAGTGTCTGAAAAGGTAGGAAGAATGCTTAACTATTTACTATTGTAGCTTAAAGATAAAATGTGTTGTTGTTATTAAATCAGGACTATATTTTCTATCTTTCATTCCAAATGTAGACCAAGAGGCTTGTTCTGTTTGTGGCTGTCCTGCTTCTGGTCCTGCCTATGCAACTTCCCGTTCTGGAGAAAAATTTCAGCTTTTCCTTTTTTCTCAGTATAATTATATGAAAATTTTCTGTTAAAGGTGTTTTTACTGTTTTGACTGAAGATACTTTCTTAGCTGAGACGTGTATTTTCCGAATGTTTCCTTTCTCCTAGATATTTTGTTCTTTATTTTTGTTCTTTTGGGGGGAGTCATACTGGGGACTGAACGAAGAAGCTTCATGTGCTGGGGAAGCTCTGCCAGCAGTTGCTTCTCCTCTTTGTGTTCTTGACAGAAATGATTACCTCATGTTAAAACTCACTTTCTTCTTCTGTTTGCATGCTGTGGATTTGTCTATAAGACACAAACTTAAAACCTATTGGGTGATCTCACTTTTCTGTTTTCTGTGAGATTCTCCTGTACTGGTGGTTCCTTAGTATCCTGTGCACAGCCCTTACCTAGTGACTTCTGGTCATTGCTGTTTGGGTGCTGTCCTTTTTTTGCATTGCATCATTTCATTATGAATTCTTGCATTTTTTTTCTTTCTTAGTTTGATTTTCATTTTCCTACGATATATCTTCCTCAATAAGTTCCTAAAGGAGTATATGGGGCAGAAAATATTGTGAGCCCCGTCATATCTATACTATCTCATCATATGTGGTCATGTCGGGGTGGGTTTTCTGATGTGTTTTGATGGCTTAGACTGTTATGGTGATGGTCACATGGTGGTGATGGTCATGTGGTGGTCCCTAGGTCAGCACTTCAGCATCACCTCAGGTTTTGTTAAAGTTCAAGACTTTTGGGGCTGGAGAGATGGCTCAGCAGTAAAGAACACTGGTTGTTCAAACCTGAGTTTGAATTCCAGCACCCACATGACAGCTAACAACTGTCCGTAACTCCAGTTCCAGGGGATCCATCAGCCTCTTCTGACTTCTGCAGTCATTGCACGACACAGGTACACTTACCTACATGCAGGCAATACACTCATACACATAAAATAAAAAAAATACATATTAAAAAAAGTTCAAGTCTTTTGCTCCATTCTCACAGAGTCCTTCTGCTCAAGTGGGGTTAAGCCCTGCAGTCTGATGCAACATGTCATCCCAGCTGTTTGGGTGTGCCAACACGTCATCCCAGCTGTTTGGGTGTGCAGTGAGGTTCCATGCCCCCATGCTGCTGTCATCCACCCAGCTTTGCTGTTGAAAGTATAATGCCATTTTGATTTTCTGTCATTTGAACATTATCCCATATTTATCTTTTTCTCTTTGGAAGTTTTTAAGACTTTGTTTTTAATGTTGTGAACTTTACAATTCTTGGTGTTGGTTATTCATTGTCTACTTCAGTTTTAAAAATTCATGTCATCTGAGAAAATTTATTGCGTTATTTCTTTGATAGTTTCTTCTTTTACCTGTAATTGTACCTTGGGGTGTTGACTGGCCTGTTGAATTGTTTTTAAAAAGGCGGTTTCAGTGGGGGAATGGAGTTCACAGTCGAACTGTTAAGTGTTGTGTGTTATCTTTAAAACACACCTCTGTCTTTAGCTTTGTTACCATCCTCAGCCTGGGATGTCTGTCTCTCCTGAGTGTTAGCACCACGCTCATTGTGCCCCTGCCTTTCTGCAGACTAGTTGAGCTTTTGCCTTCTGTATTCTGCCACGTCAGTCCTTATTTTCCACTTATCTTTATGGGGTTTTGAAAGAAGATAAATGAGCATGTTTAATATGCTGTTTTTATTCAAAAGTCTACATGTGATATTTAAGTGTTGTTAAATATCAGCATCTAGAAATGATTGGAGTTGGGTCTGAGGGTACACTTAATTTGATCATTGCTTCTTAAACTCTGTGAAAAACTGTTACAGTATTGAACTGTGGCTATTTTATCACATTTCTTGCAAGATTACATCTCATAATGCTATAATGGCTTTTATGTTGACATCTAAAATTGACTTGTTACTTTGAATCATATTTTAGAAATTTGAAGAAAACCGAAGACAGAAAGCAAAAGCTAGAGGATCTTCTTAATTCTGTTGGTCAAAAGGTATCAGAACTCAAAGAGAAGTAAGTTCACTTTAAATTGATTATGAATATTTGAAACAGGCCTCAACTGATTTTAAACATTTTCGAAGTCCTTGTCATGACCACTAGTTTTCCTTCTTTTTGTATGATATCACTTTCAAGTTGTTAGGAGCCTAGCATAGTGGAGAAAGTGCCCCATTCGTGTGTGGCCCATGTTTATAATCCAGGTTTGGGAGGTAGAGGCAGGCGGATCAGGATTCAAGATCATGCTCCAGCTACATAGTAAGTTTGGGGTACCTGAGCTACCTGAAACTCTGTCTCAGAAATCAAAACCGATTGGATAAATAGTCTTTGGTAAGAAAAATTTATGTAATTACTGCTATATATATACACCCCCAGCACCAGTGAGAATATTGAGAACTGGATGTGGTGACCTAATCTAGTGTTTACGTTAACATTACATTTTAGTTTGGCTTTGTGATTTTTATATTCCTTTATGTTGACAATGCTGTTGCCATATGCACTGTAATTTTTACAAGGCTATTGGTCATGTCAAAAAAGTTCCATTTTAATTTTTTCAGTTTGTATTAAAAAATTATTTGTGCAAGTATTATATGTAAGACTGATTTGTAAAGATTAGTCTTAAAGCATTTCATGTGTCTGTGTGTCTGTGATTGCTGTTTAGTAGAAGATAATTATTGATACGAGAATTACAAATGTGAGCACATTTTCATCTAAAATTGTGAGAGGTTGGAACTCTAAAGATTGTATTGCATACTAAATGCATGCTAAGGTTTTCAGTTTGGATACATGCTTTTCTATAAGGTATTGTTTTTTTTTTTTTCTTTCTTTTTTGTGGTGGCTAACAACCGTTTGTAAATCCAGTTCCGGGGGTCTGACACCCTTTCTGACTTCCTCAGGCATGGCATGGCATGGGTGTACTTACATAGATGCAGGCAATACACTCATATACATAAAATAAAAATAATAAATTAAAAAATAGAATAAGGGAATTGAGAAAAAACCTGATCTGTCAGACTTATAGTGTCTGGACTTGACCCTGTGCATGCTAGACAAGTGCTCTTCTACTGAGCTACATTTCCAGTCTTTGGCCTATCAATTTTAATCCTAATTTGACAAAATTAAGGAGATTTTTGATGTTCTTATACAAGTTATTTAGAAATGTGAGTTGATTTAGCAAGTATTCATCATAGAAACCATATACAAAGTGTGGTATGAATTGGAAACAGAGATGTCATTTGTTTCCACGTCCTGAAGAGCAGCACCATCCAATTGAAGTTCTTCAGATGATGGAAATGTTCTGTAATCTGTTTGGTTTGGTAGTATGTAGCCTCATGTGGCTGGAGAGCACTTACACTCTGGGTAGTACAACTGGGAAACTCTATAGCCCCAAAGGGCTAGTGACTACACACTGGAATACTCATTTCAAAGGCTTGAGTCTAGGGGAGGAAGCAGATAGTAGAGGGTCAATGAAATACTCTGTAAAGTGGCACAGCTTAATGGTAGATGCACCTGTATGTGAATTTATATCCACTGATGATTGAAGAGAACTTATACAACAATCTGTTTGGGTCTAGCTTTCCTTATTTGTGACATATAAAATATAGTACTTCTTCTGACCTGTTCTATAAGAATCAAGCTTGTTTGATGCTTGGTATAGTCCTGAGCTTATTATTGGAACTTACATATTTTTGACTGATCAGTCATACCAAATATCACCATTATATTTAATACAGAATCACCAGTAGTAATCATGGCTGGAGCGTCTCAGTGCTGAGTGCTTGCTGGCTCACAGCTGCAGTGTCTCCAGCTTCAGGGTATCCAAAGCCCTCTTTTGACCTCCATAGGTGCCTGCACAAGCGTACACAGGCACACACTCGGTCACACACACACACACACACACACACACACACACACACACATAAACAAAATAAAAAATTGTACAGGTAGGGGCTGGAGAGGCTCAGTGGTTAAGATCATGGGCTGTTCTTGCAGAGGACCTGGGTTCAGTTCTCAGGACCCACATGGTGGCTAACAACTTTCTGTTATTCCAGTTCCAGGGGAACTCAATGCCTTCTTCTGACCTCCGTGGGCATTGTAGGACACGGGTATACTTACACATATGTAGGCAGTACATTCATACACATACAATAAAAATAATAAATAAAATGTTTTTTTAAATTGTACAAGAGGTTTTCAAGGAAAACCATTTCAAAAGAGCTATAGGGCTGGAGGATAGCTCTGTGTGTAGAGTGCTTGCTATGTAAGCATGAGGACCTGAGTTTGGATTCTCCAGTACCTACATAAAAAGCCAAGTCTGGTAATGCGTGCCTATAACCCCAGGACTGGAGGGCAGAGGTAGGCAGATCCCTGGGGCTTGCTGCCAGCCAGTTGTGTCAAAATGGTAAGCTCCAGACTCAGTCAGAGACTCTGTCTCAAAAATAAAAGGCGATTACTATTGAAGAAATACGGGTATTGAACTCTGGCCTCTGCACACTCCTGCACAAGCGAGCACACCTACACAGTATGCACATACATATACCATACAAAGGTGCACATGTGCACAGAAACAGGGACCTGATATTTGAAATATTTTCAGCTTATATTTTCGATAGGCAGACGTTTGAGAGCATTGGGCTGAGGAGTGAGGTAGAAATCAGGGAGTGAGTTGAAGATGTTCAAGGCTAATTTAAAAGAGGACGTTTTTTAATAATGTGAAAATTTTAAGATCTTAGCATATAGTTTTGTGGGTCCAGAAGAGAAAGAAAATTTTATAGATAGGTTGATTTTTTTTTTCTTAAGTCCAGGGCCTTTAAATGCCATTAAAAAAAGTTTGTATGTGATATAGTCGAGGTTCTTCCCAGTCCTTGGATATAGAGAAAGCTATACTTCATTGACTTTAGTGCAGAGGCGTGAACCTAGGGCTTTGTGTCTCACACACATTTCACCACTGAGCTATACCCCAGCAGGAATGATTACCTTTGAATGTGTGTGTTCGTGTCTGTTTTATTAGTGGCATTTCATATACGTATATGATCAGTATATCCCAAGGATAACTGCATTAAATATTTCTTAAATCTTTGTTTTTAACTAAATGTTAATGTTTTCTTAGATTTCAGAGCAGGACGTCAGAAGCCACCAAACTTGAAGCTGAAGTCAGCAGAGCACAGGAGACCATTAGAGCTGCAGAGGTCTTAATCAGTCAGCTTGACAGGGAGCACAAGAGGTGGAATGCCCAGGTATGTTTGAGAGGAGAGTCGGAAAATCCGTGATTTAATTAATTGCATTTGTTTCAAACAGATGAGCAGAAATCTCCGTTAGCTTTGCACAAATGATCTAGAAATAGTCATCAAATAAGTGAATTAGCCCTTAAGCAAAGTATCTTTTTATAAACTGTGTACTTGAAATTCCCTCTGGAAGGTGCAAACGATGTACAGTTTCTCCAAACTGCAGTCTGGAAAATCAGTGAATTTACTGGGCTTACTTACAGAGTAGTGGGTAAGGGATTACTTTACAGGACTGTGGGTGCCTCCCCGACAAGGTCGCACTGGAACGTCTTCAAGTGTAGATGATGACTTCCCCACAGGCCAGAGAGCCTCACCACAGCTTCCTCAGTTTATATAACCTTAGTCCCTCGCGCTCATGCAACTAGGGCAAACCGGTTGGTTGGGAGATGTGGCAGACTCTCCCTGCCCCTCCTTTCTTGTTCAGAGTAACAGTCAACCAGCTTAGCTGTGACAATCCTGAGCAAGCTGGTGCAACCGGACTCTAGAAGATGGCCTCTGTCCATGGTCTGCCTGTTGGAGGACAGATTTTAGGGAAGTGGCCCAGTTAGCTGCCCATGCTATGGATGAGTCGGGAGGGGATGAGTGTCCTGGTGGAGTTCACCATCACAGGACAATAATTTTAGGATTCCATGCTATTGGCCATTCATTTCTTCTTGAAATGTGTTTCAACCCTGTTAGGCTTTTGAAAAATTAAAGTTGTATTTTTGTTTGTGGGTGTGTTAACATAACAAAACATGTTTATTTGTAGAACTAGGTTAGTATTTTGTACTTTGTTTTTTTTTTGTATTTTTGAGACAGGGTCTCCCTGTAGCCCCAGCTGTCCTGGAACTCACTGTGTAGAGCAAGCTGGCCTTGAACTCACAGAGATCTGCCTGCCTCTGCCTCCCGAGTGCTGGGATTAAAGGTGTATGCCACCACGCCCAGCAGTATTTTGTACTTTTAAAAACTCCAAGGTCTTAATGGTATTTGGAAATTTTGGCTGTTGATTCTCCTTTCCTCACCCTAAAGCTTTCCTCTCTCTGTATGCACAGACCCACATGCAGCTCTCTTTGCAGGTTGCAGAGATATCTGAGGAGCTGGCTACTCTCCCTAAGAGAGCTCAGCTGGCTGCTGCATTTATAACGTACCTCTCCGCGGCTCCGGAGTGCCTCCGAAAGACCTACTTGGAAGAATGGACCAAGTCTGCAGGGCTTGACAGTGTGTATTGAGTTATTTATAAATTTGAATTTCACTCTATGAAAAATGTTCTTTAGTTCTTTTATACGAGGAAGTTTACTGCATGTCACAAAAAGGCATTAGTACAAATTTTCCATATTGCAGAAATGTTTTGTAAATCGTTTCATAACTGTAAATTTTTTAATTCTATATCGGTATAACCTAGACTTCTAAATTATTTTTAATATTGCACAGATGTATCTAAATATTTTACAGTAATTTCACATAATAAAATGAGATGTGGGGTTCCAAATTCTCTGTTAATTTTGAGTTTTCACTGCAAAACATTGTAATACATTCACTCAGAAGAAGTCTTGAGTTCTACTCTTGCACTTTCTAAAAAAAGTTTTCTTGCCCTTGGGTTTGGCTTCTGAGGCTCCCAAATGTGTTTCAGATGAAGGACAGCTATATGTTGCCAGTATGTCTGAAACACTTTTATTCCCTTTGTCACGTACATGATCACTGTAGTGACATGCTTGGTATCTTTCACTTGTGCAGAATTTGATCTAAGGAGATTTCTTTGTACTGAAAGTGAGCAGTTAATTTGGAAAAGTGAAGGCTTACCATCAGATGACCTTTCCATAGAAAACGCTCTTGTGATCTTACAGGTAATTGACTTAATTGCCTCAGAAATATTTCTTTTAAGTTCGGTACAGCAAATGCATTAATATTCTGAGATTCTTGCAGTTACTTTAATAGTGACATAAAAAGAAAAAATATTTTGCTAATTAAAATCCATTATATACTTTTCAGTATATTTTACTTTTTACTCTTAATATAAAACTATAATC